>NW_027672142.1:0-55000 GCF_964165515.1 Mesoplodon bidens
ATTACAATGTGCCACGCACTTTTCATCACAACGGTCCACAAATTTGTCATGGCAATGCTTCATAAATCTTGTAATCACAATGCTCCATGCCCTTCTAATCACAATGTTCCATTACACCTGTCATAAGAATGCTCCATGACCCTTGCCATCATTATGTTCCACGGCCTTGTCATCACAAGGCTCCATGACACTTGACATCACAATGGTCCAAGACCCCTGTAATCACAATGCTCCATGCCCTTGTCATCACAAAGCTCCATGACACATGTCATCAGAATGTTCCATGGACTTCTCATCAAAATGCTCCATGCTCTTGTCATCAAAATGCTCCAAGACCACTGTCATCACAATGCTCCATGCCCCTGTTCATCTCAATGCACCATGAACCCTGTCATCACAATGCATCAAGCACATCATCATAATGCTTCAGGCGCTTGTCATCACAATGAAATAAAAATGCTCCATGACCTCTGTCGTCACAATGCTCCATGACCCCTGTCATCACAATACTCCATGAATATTATCAGACCATTGCTCCATGACATTCTCATCACAATGATCCATGACCAATATCATCACAATGCACCATGATAACTGGCATCACAACACTCCATGACACGTGACAACACAATGATCCGGGACTCTTGTCATCACATTGCTCCATTCCCTAGTCATCACAATGCTCCATGACCCCTGTCATTACAATGCTCCGTGACTCCATTTGTCACAATGCTTCATAACGTTTGTCATCACAATGGTCCATGCCCGCATCATCACAAGGCTCTGTGACATTTGTGACCACAATACTCCATGAACTTTTCATCGCAATGCTCCATGACCCTCGTCATCACAATGCTCCATGCCTTTCTCAGAACAATGCTCCATTACCCATGTCATCACAATGTGCCATGCGCTTGTCATCACAATGCTCCTTGCCTTTGTCAGAACAATGCTCCATTACCCATGTCGTCACAATGTGCCATGCACTTGTCATCACAGTTCTCCACAATCTTGTCATCACAATGCTCCATAAACTTTGTCTTCACAATGTTACATGTACTTCTCATCAAAATGCTCTCTCACCACTGATATCACAATGTTACATCACTATTCGTCACAATACTCCCTCACCCCAGTCATCACAATGTTCCATGACTCCTGTCATCACAATTCTACATGCACTTATCATCACAATATTCGATGACCCCTGTCATCACAATGTTCCATAACCCCTGTCATCAAAATGCTCCATGAACTTTCATCAAAATGCTCCACGACCCCTGACATCACAATGTTCCATAACCCCTGTCATCAAAATGTTCCATGACCCTTTTCATCAAATTGCTCCATGAACCTGTCATCACAATACTCCATGCCCTTTTCATCACAATGCTCCATGACCTTTGTCATCACAACTCACAATACACATGGCATCACAATGCGCCCTGACACTTGTCGACAGAATGCTCCTTGAACCCTGTCATGACAAGGCTCCATGCCTTTCTCATCACAATGATCCATACCGTTTTCATTACAATGCTCCAAGACCCCTGTAATCACAGTGCTCCATGCCCTTGTCATCACAAAGCTCAAGGATGCATGTCATTAGAATGCTCCTTGGCCTTCTCCTCACAATGCTCCATGCCCTTGTCATCACAATGATCCAAGAGCCCTGTAATCACAGTGGCCCATGCCCTTTTTCATCAGTATGCTCCATGAGGTTTGTCATCACAAGGCTCCATGGTTTTCTCATCACAATGCTCCAGGACATTGTCATCACAATGCTTCATGACCTTGTCATGAAAATTCTCAATGGCCCTTGTCATCATAATGCTCCAAGCCGTAGTCATCACAATGCTCCATTATATTTGTCATTACAGTCCTCCATTACATTTGGCATCACAATGCTCCCTGCCATTGTCAGCGCAATGGACCATGACATATGTCATCACAATGCTCCCTGACACCTCTCTTTACAATACTCCAAGACCTTCTCATCACAGTGCTCCATGCCCTTGCCATCACAATGCAGCCTGTCCACTGTCATCACAATAATCTCTGAAACTTGTCAGACCAATGCTCCATGCCCCTGTCATCACAATGCTCCATGCCCTTGTCATCACAATGCTCCAGGACCCCTGTCATCACAATGCTCCGTGACTCCATTTGTCACAATGCTTCATAACGTTTGTCATCACAATGGTCCATGCCCGCATCATCACAAGGCTCTGTGACCTTTGTAACCACAATGCTCCATGAACTTTTCATCACAATGCTCCGTGACCCTTGTCATCACAATGCTCCATGCCTTTGTCAGAACAATGCTACATGACTCTTGTCATCACAATGTGCCATGCACTTTTCATCACAACGGTCCACGACATTGTCATCGCTAAGCTCCATAAACCTTGTAATCACAATGCTCCATGCACTTCTCATCCAAATGCTCTCTCACCAGAGATATCACAATGTTACACCACTAGTCATCACAATACTCCCTCACCCCTCTAATCACAATGTTCCATGATCCTTGTCATCACAGTGCTACATGCCCTTATCATCACAATGTTCCATTACACCTGACATCACAATGATCCATAACCCCTGTCATCAAAATGCTCCATGACCCTTCTTATCCCAAAGCTCCATGACCCCTGACATCACAATGTTCTATAACCCCTGTCATCAAAATGTTCCATGACACATTTCATCAAATTGTTGCATGACCCTGTCATCAAAATGCTTCCTGCCTTTCTCATCACAATGCACCACACCCTTGTCATCAAAATGCTCCATGACCTTTGTCATCACAAAGCTCCATGACACTTGGCATCACAATGATCCATGTCATTTTCATCACAATTCTCCATGAACCCTCTCATCACATTGCTCCATGCCTTTGTCATCACAAAGCTCCATGACACTTGCCATCACAATGCTAGATGCCCTTCTCATCACAATGCTCCATGCCCTTGCCATCACAATGCTCCATTACCCCTGTCATGACAATGCTCCATGACCTCTGCCATCACGATGTTCCATGGCCTTGTCATCACAAGGGTCCATGACCCTTCTCATCACAATGCTCCATTACCTCTGTCATAACAATGCCCCATGACCCCTGCCTTCACAATGATCCACTGCCTTGTCATCACAAGGCTCCATGACCCTTGCCATCACAATGCTCCAAGACCCTGGTAATCACAATGCTCCATGCCCTTTTCATCACAATGCTCCAAAACCCCTGTAATCACAATGCTCCCTGCCCCTATTTATCTCAATGCTCCATGAACCCTGTCATCACAATGCACCATGCCCATCATGATAATGCTTCAGGCTATTGTCATCACAATGAAATCAAAATGCTCAATGACCTCTGTCATCATAATGCTCAAAACCCTTGTGATCACAATGTTCCATAACACTTATCAACACAACAGCCCTGACGCTCATCATCACGATTATCCATGGTCTTCTCATCACAATGCTCAATACACTTGTCATCACAATGTTCCCTGACACTTGTTGTCTGTATGCTCCTTGAACCCTCTCATGGAAAGGCTCCATGCCTTTTTCATCACAATGCTCCAAGACCCCTGTAATCACAATGCTCCATGCCCCATTTCATCAGAATGCTCCATGAGACTTGTCATCACAAGTCTCCATGTTCTTCTCATCACAATGCTCCAGGACCTTGTCAGCACTATGCTCCATTCCCTTGTCATCACAATGCTCCATGACACCTGTCTTCACAATACTCCATGAATATTTTCAGCCCAATGCTCCATGACCTTCTCATCACAATGCTCCATGACCAATATAATCACAATGCTCCATGACAACTGTCATCACAACATTCCATGACACCTGACAATACAATAATCCTGGACTCTTGTCATCAAAATGCCCGATTACCTAGTCATCACAATGCTCCATGACCCCTGTCATCACAATATTCCATGGACATTTTCAGCCCAAAGCTCCATGACCCTTGTCCTCACAATGATCCATGCCCTAATCATCCCAATGCTCCATGACCCCTGTATTCACAATGGTTTGTGACGCTTGTCATCACAGGGCTCCATGACACCAGTCATCACAATGCTCCATGCCTTTGTCAGCAAAATGCTACATGACCTTGTCATTACAGTGCTCTATGTGCTTGTCATCACAATACTCCATTACCATTGTCATCACAATCCTCCATGAACCTTGGGATCACATTGCTTCATGCCTTTGTCATCACAATGCTCCATGCTCCTTGAAATCAAAATGATCCATGACCTCTATCATCACAATGCTCCAAAACCTTGTGATCACAATGTTCCATAACACTTGTCATAATAACGCTCCATGATGCCTGTCATCACAATACTCCATGCCCTTTTCATCACAATGCTCCATGAACTTTGTCATCACAATTCTCAATACACTTCTCATCACAATGCTCCCTGACACTTGTTGTCAGTATGCTCCTTGAACCCTGTCACAAAAAGGCTTCATGCCTTTTTCATCACAATGCCCCATGCGGTTTTCATCACAATGCTCTCTGCCATTGTCATCAAAATACTCCACAAGCTTGTCATCAGAACGCTCCATGACCCTTGTCAGCACAATTATCCATGCATTTGTCAGCACAATGCTCCCTGACCCTTGTCATCCCAATGCTCCAAGCCATTGTCATCACAATGCTCCATTACATTTGTCATCAGAATCCTCCATGACACTTGGCATCACAATGCTAAATGCCATTGTCATCACAATGTGCCATTACATATGTCATCACAATACTCCCTGACACCTGTCTTCTCAATACTGCATGACCTGGTAATCACAATGCTCCATGCCCTTGTCATCACAATGCGCCCTTCCAACTGTCATCGCAATAATCCATGAAACTTATTAGACCAATGCTCCATGCCCTTGTCATCACAATGCTCCATGCCCTTGTTGTCACAATGCTCCATGTCCCCTGTCATCACAATGCTCCTTGAAACCAGTCATCAAAGTGCTTCATGACCTTGGTCATCACAAAGTTCCACGTCCTCATCATCAACATTCTCTGTGACATTTTTAACCACAATGCTCCAAGAACATTTCATCATAATGCTCTTTGACCCATGTCATCACAATGCTCCATGCGCTTGTCAGCACAATACTGCACGACACATATCATCACAATGCACCGTTCGCTTGTCATCACAGTGCTCCACAATCTTGTCATCTCAATGCTCCATAAAGCTTGTCATCACAATGCTCCATGCACTTCTCATCAAAATGCTCTCTCACCACTGATATCACAATATTAAATCACTATTCATCACAATACTCCCTGAAACCTCTCATCACAGTGTTCCATGGCTCCTGTCATCACCATGCTACATGCATTATCATCACAATGTTCGATGACCCCTGACATCACAATGTTCCATAACCTGTCATCAAAATGCTCCATGACCCGTTTCATCAAAATTCTCCATGAACCCTGACATAACAATGTTCCATAACCCCTGCCATCAAAATGTTCCATGACACTTTTCATCAAATTGCTCCATGAACCTGTCATCACAATGATCCCTGCCCTTCTCATCACAATGCACAACGCCCTTGTCATCAACATGCTCCATGACATTTGTCATCACAAAGATCCATTACCCTTGGCATAACAACGCTCCATGTCATTGTCATTACGATGCTCCATGAACGCTCTCATCACATAGCTCCATGCCCTTGTCAGCACAAAGCTCCATGACACATGTCATCAGAATGCTACATGGCCATCTCATCACAATGTTCCATGCCCTTGCTATCAGAATGCTCCATTACACCTGTCATAACAATGTTCCATGATTCCTGCCATCACGTTGTTCCATGGCCTTGTCATCACAAGGCTCCATGACCCTTCTCATCACAATGCTCTAAGACCCCTGTAGTCACAAGGCTACATGTCCATTTTCATCTCAATGACCCATGAACACTGTCATCACAATGCACCATGCACATCATCATAATGCTTCATGCTATTGTCATCACAATGAATTCAAAATGCTTCATGACGTCTGTCATAACAATGCTCCAAACCCTCGTGATCACAATGTTCTATAACACTTATCATCACAACACCCCATGATGCTCATCATCACAATTATCCATGGTCTACTCATTACAATGCTCCATGACCTTTGTCATCACAATTCTCAATACACTTGTCATCACATTGCTCCCTGACACTTGTCGTCAGTATGCTCCTTGAACCCTGTCATGGTAAGGCTCCATGCATTTTTCATCACAATGATCCATGCCCTTTTCATCACAATGCTCCAAGTCCCCTGTAATCACAATGCTCCATGCCCTGGTCATCACCAAGCTCCATGACACATGTCATCAGAATGTTCCATGAACTTCTCATCAAAATGCTCCATGCCCTTGTCATCACAATGCTCCAAGACCCCTGTAACCACAATGCTGCATTCCGCTTTTCATCTCAATGCTCCGTGATCCCTGTCATCACAATGCATCATGCCCATCATCATAATGCTTCAGGCTATTGTCAGCACAATGAAATCAAAATACTCCATGACCTCTGTCATCACAATGCTCCATGACCCCTGTCATCACAGTAATCCATGAACATTTTCAGCCCAATGCTCCATGACCCTTGTCATCACAATGGTCCATGACCTCGTCATCAACAGTCTCTGTGACATTTTTAACCACAATGCTCCATAAACTTTTCATCACAATGCTCTTTGACCCTTGTCATCACAATGCTCTATGCTTTCACTGCACAATGCTCCATGACCCTTGTCATCACAATGTTCCATGCGCTTGTCAGCACAATGCTCTACGACACATGTCATCACAATGCACGATTCGCTTGTCATCACAGTGCTCCACAATCTTGTCATCACAATGCTCCATAAATCTTGTCATCACAATGCTCCATGCACTTCTCATCAAAATGCTCTCTCACCATTGATATCACAATGTTACATCACTATTCGTCACAATACTCCCTGACCCCTGGCATCACAGTGTTCCATAACTCCTGTCATCAACATGCTACATGCATTATCATCACAATATTCGATGACCCCTGACAACACAATGTTCCATAACCCCTGTCATCAAAATGATCCATGACACTTTTCATCAAATTGCTCCATGAACTTGTCATCAAAATGCTCCCTGCCCTTCTCATCACAATGCACAACACACTTGCCATCAAAATGCTCCAAGACCTTTGTCATCACAAAGATCCATGACTTTGGGGATCACAGTGCTCCATGTCATTGTCATCACGATGCTCTATGAACGCTCTTATCACATTGCTCCATGCCCTTGTCATCACAAAGCTCCATGACACATGTCATCAGAATGCTCCATGGCCTTCTCCTCACAATGCACAACACCCTTGCCATCAAAATGCTCCATTACCCCTGTCATAACAATGCTCCATGACTCCTGACATCACGATGTTCCATAGCCTTGTCATAACAAGGCTCCATGACCCTTCCCATCACAATGATCCAAGACCGCTGTAATCACAATGCTCCATGCCCCTTTTCATCTCAATGATCCATGAAACCTGTCATCACAATGCACCATGCCCATCATCATAATGCTTCATGCTATTGTCATCACAATGAAATCAAAATGCTCCATGACCTCTGTCATAACAATGCTACAAACCCTTGTGATCACAATATTCCATAACACTTGTCATCACAATGTCCCATGACTCTCGTCATCACAATTATCCATGGTCTTCTCCTCAAAATTCTCCATGACCTTTGTCATCACAATGCTCAATACACTTGTCATCAAAATGCTCCCTGACACTTGTTGTCTGTATGCTCCATGTACCCTGTCATGACAAGGCTCCATGCCTTTTTCATCACAATGATCCATGCCCTTTTCATCACAATGCTCCAAGACCCCTGTAATCACAATGCTCCATGACAACTGCCATCACAATGTTCCACGGCCTTATCATCACAAGGCTCCATGACACTTGTCATAACAATGCTCCAAGACCCCTGTAATCACAATGCTCCATGTCTTTGTCATCACAAAGCTCCATGACACATGTCATCAGAATGTTCCATGGCCTTCTCATCAAAATGCTCCATGCCCTTGTCATTACAGTGCTCCAAGACCCCTGTAATGACAATGCTCCATGCCCCTTTACATCAGTATGCTCCATGAGATTTGTCATCACAAGGCTCCATGGTTTTCTCATCACAATGCTCCAGGACCTTGTCATCACAATGCTTCACGAACTTGTCATGAAAATACTCAATGGCCATTGTCATCATAATGTTCCAAGCCCTAGTCATCACAATGCTCCATAATATTTGTCATCACAATCCTCCATTATGTTTAGCATCACAATGCTCCCTGCCATTGTCATCGCAATGTACCATGACATATGTCATCACAATGCTCCCTGACACCTGTCTTCACAATAATCAATGACCTACTCATCACAATGATCCATGCCCTTGTCATCACAATGCAACATGTCCACTGTCATCACAATAATCTTTGAAACGTGTCAGACCAATGCTCGATGCCCCTGACATCACAATGTTCCATGCCCTTGTCATCACAATGCTCCATGACCCCTTTCATCACAATGTTCCGTGACTCCAGGCATCACAGTGATTCATAATATTTGTCATCACAGTGGTCCATGCCCGCATCATCACAAGGCTCTGTGACCTTTGTAACCACAATGCTCCATGAACTTTTCATCACAATGCTCCGTGACACTTGTCATCACAATGCTCCATGCCTTTGTCAGAAAAATGCTTCATGACCCTTGTCATTACAATGTGCCACGCACTTTTCATCACAACGGTCCACAAATTTGTCATGGCAATGCTTCATAAATCTTGTAATCACAATGCTGCATGCCCTTCTCATCACAATGCTCCATTACACCTGTCATAAGAATGCTCCATGACCCAGGCCATCATTATGTTCCACGGCCTTGTCATCACAAGGCTCCATGACACTTGCCATCACAATGCTCCAAGACCCCTGTAATCACAATGCTCCATGCCCTTGTCATCACAAAGCTCCATGACACATGTCATCAGAAAGTTCCATGGACTTCTCATCAAAATGCTCCATGCTCTTGTCATCAAAATGCTCCTAGACCACTGTCATCACAATGCTCCATGCCCCTGTTCATCTCAATGCACCATGAACCCTGTCATCACAATGCATCAAGCACATCATCATAATGCTTCAGGCTATTGTCATCACAATGAAATAAAAATGCTCCATGACCTCTGTCATCACAATGCTCCATGACCTCTGTCATCACAATACTCCATGAATATTATCAGACCATTGCTCCATGACATTCTCATCACAATGATACATGACCAATATCATCACAATGCACCATGATAACAGGCATCACAACACTCCATGACACGTAACACACAATGATCCGGGACTCTTGTCATCACATTGCTCCATTCCCTAGTCATCACAGTGCTCAATGACCCCTGTCATTACAATGCTCCGTGACTCCATCTGTCACAATGCTTCATAACGTTTGTCATCACAATGGTCCATGCCCGCATCATCACAAGGCTCTGTGACCTTTGTAACCACAATGCTCCATGAACTTTTCATCACAATGCTCCGTGACACTTGTCATCACAATGATCCATGCCTTTGTCAGAAAAATGCTCCATGACCCTTGTCATTACAATGTGCCACGCACTTTTCATCACAACGGTCCACAAATTTGTCATGGCAATGCTTCATAAATCTTGTAATCACAATGCTCCATGCCCTTCTAATCACAATGTTCCATTACACCTGTCATAAGAATGCTCCATGACCCTTGCCATCATTATGTTCCACGGCCTTGTCATCACAAGGCTCCATGACACTTGACATCACAATGGTCCAAGACCCCTGTAATCACAATGCTCCATGCCCTTGTCATCACAAAGCTCCATGACACATGTCATCAGAATGTTCCATGGACTTCTCATCAAAATGCTCCATGCTCTTGTCATCAAAATGCTCCAAGACCACTGTCATCACAATGCTCCATGCCCCTGTTCATCTCAATGCACCATGAACCCTGTCATCACAATGCATCAAGCACATCATCATAATGCTTCAGGCGCTTGTCATCACAATGAAATAAAAATGCTCCATGACCTCTGTCATCACAATGCTCCATGACCCCTGTCATCACAATACTCCATGAATATTATCAGACCATTGCTCCATGACATTCTCATCACAATGATCCATGACCAATATCATCACAATGCACCATGATAACTGGCATCACAACACTCCATGACACGTGACAACACAATGATCCGGGACTCTTGTCATCACATTGCTCCATTCCCTAGTCATCACAATGCTCCATGACCCCTGTCATTACAATGCTCCGTGACTCCATTTGTCACAATGCTTCATAACGTTTGTCATCACAATGGTCCATGCCCGCATCATCACAAGGCTCTGTGACATTTGTGACCACAATACTCCATGAACTTTTCATCGCAATGCTCCATGACCCTCGTCATCACAATGCTCCATGCCTTTCTCAGAACAATGCTCCATTACCCATGTCATCACAATGTGCCATGCGCTTGTCATCACAATGCTCCTTGCCTTTGTCAGAACAATGCTCCATTACCCATGTCGTCACAATGTGCCATGCACTTGTCATCACAGTTCTCCACAATCTTGTCATCACAATGCTCCATAAACTTTGTCTTCACAATGTTACATGTACTTCTCATCAAAATGCTCTCTCACCACTGATATCACAATGTTACATCACTATTCGTCACAATACTCCCTCACCCCAGTCATCACAATGTTCCATGACTCCTGTCATCACAATTCTACATGCACTTATCATCACAATATTCGATGACCCCTGTCATCACAATGTTCCATAACCCCTGTCATCAAAATGCTCCATGAACTTTCATCAAAATGCTCCACGACCCCTGACATCACAATGTTCCATAACCCCTGTCATCAAAATGTTCCATGACCCTTTTCATCAAATTGCTCCATGAACCTGTCATCACAATACTCCATGCCCTTTTCATCACAATGCTCCATGACCTTTGTCATCACAACTCACAATACACATGGCATCACAATGCGCCCTGACACTTGTCGACAGAATGCTCCTTGAACCCTGTCATGACAAGGCTCCATGCCTTTCTCATCACAATGATCCATACCGTTTTCATTACAATGCTCCAAGACCCCTGTAATCACAGTGCTCCATGCCCTTGTCATCACAAAGCTCAAGGATGCATGTCATTAGAATGCTCCTTGGCCTTCTCCTCACAATGCTCCATGCCCTTGTCATCACAATGATCCAAGAGCCCTGTAATCACAGTGGCCCATGCCCTTTTTCATCAGTATGCTCCATGAGGTTTGTCATCACAAGGCTCCATGGTTTTCTCATCACAATGCTCCAGGACATTGTCATCACAATGCTTCATGACCTTGTCATGAAAATTCTCAATGGCCCTTGTCATCATAATGCTCCAAGCCGTAGTCATCACAATGCTCCATTATATTTGTCATTACAGTCCTCCATTACATTTGGCATCACAATGCTCCCTGCCATTGTCAGCGCAATGGACCATGACATATGTCATCACAATGCTCCCTGACACCTCTCTTTACAATACTCCAAGACCTTCTCATCACAGTGCTCCATGCCCTTGCCATCACAATGCAGCCTGTCCACTGTCATCACAATAATCTCTGAAACTTGTCAGACCAATGCTCCATGCCCCTGTCATCACAATGCTCCATGCCCTTGTCATCACAATGCTCCAGGACCCCTGTCATCACAATGCTCCGTGACTCCATTTGTCACAATGCTTCATAACGTTTGTCATCACAATGGTCCATGCCCGCATCATCACAAGGCTCTGTGACCTGTGTAACCACAATGCTCCATGAACTTTTCATCACAATGCTCCGTGACCCTTGTCATCACAATGCTCCATGCCTTTGTCAGAACAATGCTACATGACTCTTGTCATCACAATGTGCCATGCACTTTTCATCACAACGGTCCACGACATTGTCATCGCTAAGCTCCATAAACCTTGTAATCACAATGCTCCATGCACTTCTCATCCAAATGCTCTCTCACCAGAGATATCACAATGTTACACCACTAGTCATCACAATACTCCCTCACCCCTCTAATCACAATGTTCCATGATCCTTGTCATCACAGTGCTACATGCCCTTATCATCACAATGTTCCATTACACCTGACATCACAATGATCCATAACCCCTGTCATCAAAATGCTCCATGACCCTTCTTATCCCAAAGCTCCATGACCCCTGACATCACAATGTTCTATAACCCCTGTCATCAAAATGTTCCATGACACATTTCATCAAATTGTTGCATGACCCTGTCATCAAAATGCTTCCTGCCTTTCTCATCACAATGCACCACACCCTTGTCATCAAAATGCTCCATGACCTTTGTCATCACAAAGCTCCATGACACTTGGCATCACAATGATCCATGTCATTTTCATCACAATTCTCCATGAACCCTCTCATCACATTGCTCCATGCCTTTGTCATCACAAAGCTCCATGACACTTGCCATCACAATGCTAGATGCCCTTCTCATCACAATGCTCCATGCCCTTGCCATCACAATGCTCCATTACCCCTGTCATGACAATGCTCCATGACCTCTGCCATCACGATGTTCCATGGCCTTGTCATCACAAGGGTCCATGACCCTTCTCATCACAATGCTCCATTACCTCTGTCATAACAATGCCCCATGACCCCTGCCTTCACAATGATCCACTGCCTTGTCATCACAAGGCTCCATGACCCTTGCCATCACAATGCTCCAAGACCCTGGTAATCACAATGCTCCATGCCCTTTTCATCACAATGCTCCAAAACCCCTGTAATCACAATGCTCCCTGCCCCTATTTATCTCAATGCTCCATGAACCCTGTCATCACAATGCACCATGCCCATCATGATAATGCTTCAGGCTATTGTCATCACAATGAAATCAAAATGCTCAATGACCTCTGTCATCATAATGCTCAAAACCCTTGTGATCACAATGTTCCATAACACTTATCAACACAACAGCCCTGACGCTCATCATCACGATTATCCATGGTCTTCTCATCACAATGCTCAATACACTTGTCATCACAATGTTCCCTGACACTTGTTGTCTGTATGCTCCTTGAACCCTCTCATGGAAAGGCTCCATGCCTTTTTCATCACAATGCTCCAAGACCCCTTTAATCACAATGCTCCATGTCCTTGTCATCACAAAGCTCTATGACGCCTGTCAGCAGAGTGCTCCATGGCCTTTTCCTCACAATGCTCCAAGCCCTTGTTATCACAATGCTCCAAGACCCCTGTAATCACAATGCTCCATGCCCCTTTTCATCAGAATGCTCCATGAGATTGTCATCACAAGTCTCCATGTTCTTCTCATCACAATGCTCCAGGACCTTGTCAGCACTATGCTCCATTCCCTTGTCATCACAATGCTCCATGAACCCTGTCTTCACAATACTCCATGAATATTTTCAGCCCAATGCTCCATGACCTTCTCATCACAATGCTCCATGACCAATATAATCACAATGCTCCATGACAACTGTCATCACAACACTCCATGACACCTGACAATACAATAATCCTGGACTCTTGTCATCAAAATGCCCGATTACCTAGTCATCACAATGCTCCATGACCCCTGTCATCACAATATTCCATGGATATTTTCAGCCCAAAGCTCCATGACACTTGTCCTCACAATGATCCATGCCCTAGTCATCCCAATGCTCCATGACCCCTGTATTCACAATGGTTTTTGACGCTTGTCATCACAGTGCTCCATGACACCAGTCATCACAATGCTCCATGCCTTTGTCAGCAAAATGCTACATGACCTTGTCATTACAGTGCTCTATGTGCTTGTCATCACAATACTCCATTACCATTGTCATCACAATCCTCCATGAACCTTGGGATCACATTGCTTCATGCCCTTGTCATCACAATGCTCCATGCTCCTTGAAATCAAAATGATCCATGACCTGTGTCATCACAATGCTCCAAAACCTTGTGATCACAATGTTCCATAACACTTGTCATAACAACGCTCCATGATGCCTGTCATCACAATACTCCATGTCCTTTTCATCACAATGCTCCATGACCTTTGTCATCACAATTCTCAATACACTTGTCATCACAATGCTCCCTGACACTTGTTGTCAGTATGCTCCTTGAACCCTGTCACAAAAAGGCTTCATGCCTTTTTCATCACAATGCCCCATGCGGTTTTCATCACAATGCTCTCTGCCATTGTCATCAAAATACTCCCCAAGCTTGTCATCAGAACGCTCCTTGACCCTTGTCATCACAATTATCCATGCATTTGTCAGCACAATGCTCCCTGACCCTTGTCATCCCAATGCTCCAAGCCATTGTCATCACAATGCTCCATTACATTTGTCATCAGAATCCTCCATGACACTTGGCATCACAATGCTAAATGCCATTGTCATCACAATGTGCCATTACATATGTCATCACAATACTCCCTGACACCTGTCTTCACAATACTGCATGACCTGGTAATCACAATTCTCCATGCCCTTGTCATCACAATGCGCCCTTCCAACTGTCATCACAATAATCCATGAAACTTATTAGACCAATGCTCCATGCCCTTGTCATCACAATGCTCCATGCCCTTGTTGTCACAATGCTCCATGTCCCCTGCCATCACAATGCTCCGTGACACCAGTCATCAAAGTGCTTCATGACCTTGGTCATCACAAAGGTCCATGTCCTCATCATCAACAGTCTCTGTGACCTTTTTAACCACAATGCTCCAAGAACATTTCATCATAATGCTCTTTGACCCATGTCATCACAATGCTCCATGCGCTTGTCAGCACAATACTGCACGACACATATCATCACAATGCACCGTTCGCTTGTCATCACAGTTCTCCACAATCTTGTCATCACAATGCTGCATAAAGCTTGTCATCACAATGCTCCATGCACTTCTCATCAAAATGCTCTCTCACCACTGATATCACAATATTACATCACTATTCGTCACAATACTCCCTGAAACCTCTCATCACAGTGTTCCATGGCTCCTGTCATCACCATGCTACATGCATTATCATCACAATATTCGATGACCCCTGACATCACAATGTTCCATAACCTGTCATCAAAATGCTCCATGACCCGTTTCATCAAAATTCTCCATGAACCCTGACATAACAATGTTCCATAACCACTGCCATCAAAATGTTCCATGACACTTTTCATCAAATTGCTCCATGAACCTGTCATCACAATGATCCCTGCCCTTCTCATCACAATGCACAATGCCCTTGTCATCAACATGCTCCATGACATTTGTCATCACAAAGATCCATTACCCTTGGCATAACAACGCTCCATGTCATTGTCATTACGATGCTCCATGAACGCTCTCATCACATAGCTCCATGCCCTTGTCAGCACAAAGCTCCATGACACATGTCATCAGAATGCTACATGGCCATCTCATCACAATGTTCCATGCCCTTGCTATCAGAATGCTCCATTACACCTGTCATAACAATGTTCCATGATTCCTGAAATCACGTTGTTTCATGGCCTTGTCATCACAAGGCTCCATGACCCTTCTCATCACAATGCTCTAAGACCCCTGTAGTCACAAGGCTACATGCCCATTTTCATCTCAATGACCCATGAACACTGTCATCACAATGCACCATGCACATCATCATAATGCTTCATGCTATTGTCATCACAATGAATTCAAAATGCTCCATGACCTTTGTCATAACAATGCTCCAAACCCTCGTGATCACAATGTTCTATAACACTTATCATCACAACACCCCTTGATGCTCATCATCACAATTATCCATGGTCTTCTCATTACAATGCTCCATGACCTTTGTCATCACAATTCTCAATACACTTGTCATCACAATGCTCCCTGACACTTGTCGTCAGTATGCTCCTTGAACCCTGTCATGGTAAGGCTCCATGCATTTTTCATCACAATGATCCATGCCCTTTTCATCACAATGCTCCAAGTCCCCTGTAATCACAATGCTCCATGCCCTTGTCATCACCAAGATCCATGACACATGTCATCAGAATGTTCCATGAACTTCTCATCAAAATGCTCCATGCCCTTGTCATCACAATGCTCCAAGACCCCTGTAACCACAATGCTGCATGCCGCTTTTCATCTCAATGCTCCATGATCCCTGTCATCACAATGCATCATGCCCATCATCATAATGCTTCAGGCTATTGTCAGCACAATGAAATCAAAATACTCCATGACCTCTGTCATCACAATGCTCCATGACCCCTGTCATCACAGTACTCCATGAACATTTTCAGCCCAATGCTCCAT
Organism: Mesoplodon bidens; assembly: GCF_964165515.1. Lineage (NCBI taxonomy): Eukaryota > Metazoa > Chordata > Mammalia > Artiodactyla > Ziphiidae > Mesoplodon > Mesoplodon bidens. Next base: position 16,498 of record NW_027672142.1, read on the forward strand.
GACCCTTGTCATCACAATGGTCCATGCCCTCGTCATCAACAGTCTCTGTGACATTTTTAACCACAATGCTCCATGAGCTTTTCATCACAATGCTCTTTGACCCTTGTTATCACAATGCTCTATGCTTTCTCAGCCCAATGCTCCATGACCCTTGTCCTCACAATGTTCCATGCGCTTGTCAGCACAATGCTCTACGACACATGTCATCACAATGCACGATTCGCTTGTCATCACAGTGCTCCACAATCTTGTCATCACAATGCTCCATAAACCTTGTCATCACAATGCTCCATGCACTTCTCATCAAAATGCTCTCTCACCATTGATATCACAATGTTACATCACTATTCGTCACAATACTCCCTGACCCCTGGCATCACAGTGTTCCATAACTCCTGTCATCAACATGCTACATGCATTATCATCACAATATTCGATGACCCCTGACAACACAATGTTCCATAACCCCTGTCATCAAAATGATCCATGACACTTTTCATCAAATTGCTCCATGAACTTGTCATCAAAATGCTCCCTGCCCTTCTCATCACAATGCACAACACACTTGCCATCAAAATGCTCCATGACCTTTGTCATCACAAAGATCCATGTCTTTGGGGATCACAGTGCTCCATGTCATTGTCATCACGATGCTCTATGAACGCTCTTATCACATTGCTCCATGCCCTTGTCATCACAAAGCTCCATGACACATGTCATCAGAATGCTCCATGGCCTTCTCCTCACAATGCACCACGCCCTTGCCATCACAATGCTCCATTACCCCTGTCATAACAATGCTCCATGACTCCTGACATCACGATGTTCCATAGCCTTGTCATCACAAGGCTCCATGACCCTTCCCATCACAATGATCCAAGACCACTGTAATCACAATGCTCCATGCCCCTTTTCATCTCAAAGATCCATGAACCCTGTCATCACAATGTACCATGCCCATCATCATAATGCTTCATGCTATTGTCATCACAATGAAATCAAAATGCTCCATGACCTTTGTCATAACAATGCTCCAAACCCTTGTGATCACAATATTCCATAACACTTGTCATCACAATGTCCCATGACTCTCGTCATCACAATTATCCATGGTCTTCTCATCACAATGCTCCATGACCTTTGTCATCACAATGCTCAATACACTTGTCATCAAAATGCTCCCTGACACTTGTTGTCTGTATGCTCCATGTACCCTGTCATGACAAGGCTCCATGCCTTTTTCATCACAATGATCCATGCCCTTTTCATCACAATGCTCCAAGACCCCTGTAATCACAATGCTCCATGACAACTGCCATCACAATGTTCCACGGCCTTATCATCACAAGGCTCCATGACACTTGTCATAACAATGCTCCAAGACCCCTGTAATCACAATGCTCCATATATTTGTCATCACAAAGCTCCATGACACATGTCATCAGAATGTTCCATGGCCTTCTCATCAAAATGCTCCATGCCCTTGTCATTACAGTACTCCAAGACCCCTGTAATGACAATGCTCCATGCCCCTTTTAATCAGTATGCTCCATGAGAGTTGTCATCACAAGGCTCCATGGTTTTCTCATCACAATGCTCCAGGACCTTGTCATCACAATGCTTCACGAACTTGTCATGAAAATACTCAATGGCCATTGTCATCATAATGCTCCAAGCCCTAGTCATCACAATGCTCCATTATATTTGTCATCACAATCCTCCATTACGTTTAGCATCACAATGCTCCCTGCCATTGTCATCGCAATGGACCATGACATATGTCATCACAATGCTCCCTGACACCTGTCTTCACAATAATCCATGACGTACTCATCACAATGATCCATGCCCTTGTCATCACAATGCACCATGTCCACTGTCATCACAATAATCTTTGAAACATGTCAGACCAATGCTCGATGCCCCTGACATCACAATGTTCCATGCCCTTGTCATCACAATGCTCCATGACCCCTTTCATCACAATGTTCCGTGACTCCAGGCATCACAATGATTCATTACATTTGTCATCACAGTGGTCCATGCCCGCATCATCACAAGGCTCTGTGAACTTTGTAACCACAATGCTCCATGAACTTTTCATCACAATGCTCCGTGACACTTGTCATCACAATGCTCCATGCCTTTGTCAGAAAAATGCTCCATGACCCTTGTCATTACAATGTGCCACGCACTTTTCATCACAACGGTCCACAAATTTGTCATGGCAATGCTTCATAAATCTTGTAATCACAATGCTCCATGCCCTTCTCATCACAATGCTCCATTACACCTGTCATAAGAATGCTCCATGACCCATGCCATCACTATGTTCCACGGCCTTGTCATCACAAGGCTCCATGACACTTGACATCACAATGCTCCAAGACCCCTGTAATCACAATGCTCCATGCCCTTGTCATCACAAAGCTCCATGACACATGTCATCAGAATGTTCCATGGACTTCTCATCAAAATGCTCCATGCTCTTGTCATCAAAATGCTCCAAGACCACTGTCATCACAATGCACCATGCCCCTGTTCATCTCAATGCACCATGAACCCTGTCATCACAATGCATCAAGCACATCATCATAATGCTTCAGGCTATTGTCATCACAATGAAATAAAAATGCTCCATGACCTCTGTCATCACAATGCTCCATGACCCCTGTCATCACAATACTCCATGAATATTATCAGACCATTGCTCCATGACATTCTCATCACAATGATCCATGACCAATATCATCACAATGCACCATGATAACTGGCATGACAACACTCCATGACACGTGACAACACAATGATCCGGGACTCTTGTCATCACATTGCTCCATTCCCTAGTCATCACAATGCTCCATGCCCCCTGTCGTTACAATGCTCCGTGACACCATTCATCACAATGCTTCATGACGTTAGTCATCACAGTGGTCCAAGCCCGCATCATCACAAGGCTCTGTGACATTTGTGACCACAATACTCCATGAACTTTTCATCGCAATGCTCCATGACCCTTGTCATCACAATGCTCCATGCCTTTCTCAGAACAATGCTCCATTACCCATGTCATCACAATGTGCCATGCACTTGTCATCACAGTTCTCCACAATCTTGTCATCACAATGCTCCATAAACTTTGTCTTCACAATGTTACATGTACTTCTCATCAAAATGCTCTCTCACCACTGATATCACAATGTTACATCACTATTCGTCACAATACTCCCTCACCCCAGTCATCACAATGTTCCATGACTCCTGTCATCACAATTCTACATGCACTTATCATCACAATATTCGATGACCCCTGTCATCACAATGTTCCATAACCCCTGTCATCAAAATGCTACATGAACTTTCATCAAAATGCTCCACGACCCCTGACATCACAATGTTCCATAACCCCTGTCATCAAAATGTTCCATGACCCTTTTCATCAAATTGCTCCATGAACCTGTCATCACAATACTCCATGCCCTTTTCATCACAATGCTCCATTACCTTTGTCATCACAACTCACAATACACATGGCATCACAATGTGCCCTGACACTTGTCGACAGAATGCTCCTTGAACCCTGTCATGACAAGGCTCCATGCCTTTCTCATCACAATGATCCATGCCGTTTTCATTACAGTGCTCCAAGACCGCTGTAATCACAGTGCTCCATGCCCTTGTCATCACAAAGCTCAAGGACGCATGTCATTAGAATGCTCCTTGGCCTTCTCCTCACAATGCTCCATGCCCTTGTCATCACAATGATCCAAGACCCCTGTAATCACAGTGGCCCATGCCCTTTTTCATCAGTATGCTCCATGAGGTTTGTCATCACAAGGCTCCATGGTTTTCTCATCACAATGCTCCAGGACTTTGTCATCACAATGCTTCACGACCTTGTCATGAAAATTCTCAGTGGCCCTTGTCATCATAATGCTCCAAGCCGTAGTCATCACAATGCTCCATTATATTTCTCATTACAATCCTCCATTACATTTGGCATCACAATGCTCCCTGCCATTGTCAGCGCAATGGACCATGACATATGTCATCACAATGCTCCCTGACACCTCTCTTTACAATACTCCAAGACCTTCTCATCACAGTGCTCCATGCCCTTGCCATCACAATGCAGCCTGTCCACTGTCATCACAATAATCTCTGAAACTTGTCAGACCAATGCTCCATGCCCCTGTCATCACAATGCTCCATGCCCTTGTCATCACAATGCTCCAGGACCCCTGTCATCACAATGCTCCGTGACTCCATTTGTCACAATGCTTCATAACGTTTGTCATCACAATGGTCCATGCCCGCATCATCACAAGGCTCTGTGACCTTTGTAACCACAATGCTCCATGAACTTTTCATCACAATGCTCCGTGACCCTTGTCATCACAATGCTCCATGCCTTTGTCAGAACAATGCTACATGACTCTTGTCATCACAATGTGCCATGCACTTTTCATCACAACGGTCCACGACATTGTCATCGCTAAGCTCCATAAACCTTGTAATCACAATGCTCCATGCACTTCTCATCCAAATGCTCTCTCACCAGAGATATCACAATGTTACACCACTAGTCATCACAATACTCCCTCACCCCTCTAATCACAATGTTCCATGATCCTTGTCATCACAGTGCTACATGCCCTTATCATCACAATGTTCCATTACACCTGACATCACAATGATCCATAACCCCTGTCATCAAAATGCTCCATGACCCTTCTTATCCCAAAGCTCCATGACCCCTGACATCACAATGTTCTATAACCCCTGTCATCAAAATGTTCCATGACACATTTCATCAAATTGTTGCATGACCCTGTCATCAAAATGCTTCCTGCCTTTCTCATCACAATGCACCACACCCTTGTCATCAAAATGCTCCATGACCTTTGTCATCACAAAGCTCCATGACACTTGGCATCACAATGATCCATGTCATTTTCATCACAATTCTCCATGAACCCTCTCATCACATTGCTCCATGCCTTTGTCATCACAAAGCTCCATGACACTTGCCATCACAATGCTAGATGCCCTTCTCATCACAATGCTCCATGCCCTTGCCATCACAATGCTCCATTACCCCTGTCATGACAATGCTCCATGACCTCTGCCATCACGATGTTCCATGGCCTTGTCATCACAAGGGTCCATGACCCTTCTCATCACAATGCTCCATTACCTCTGTCATAACAATGCCCCATGACCCCTGCCTTCACAATGATCCACTGCCTTGTCATCACAAGGCTCCATGACCCTTGCCATCACAATGCTCCAAGACCCTGGTAATCACAATGCTCCATGCCCTTTTCATCACAATGCTCCAAAACCCCTGTAATCACAATGCTCCCTGCCCCTATTTATCTCAATGCTCCATGAACCCTGTCATCACAATGCACCATGCCCATCATGATAATGCTTCAGGCTATTGTCATCACAATGAAATCAAAATGCTCAATGACCTCTGTCATCATAATGCTCAAAACCCTTGTGATCACAATGTTCCATAACACTTATCAACACAACAGCCCTGACGCTCATCATCACGATTATCCATGGTCTTCTCATCACAATGCTCAATACACTTGTCATCACAATGTTCCCTGACACTTGTTGTCTGTATGCTCCTTGAACCCTCTCATGGAAAGGCTCCATGCCTTTTTCATCACAATGCTCCAAGACCCCTGTAATCACAATGCTCCATGCCCCATTTCATCAGAATGCTCCATGAGACTTGTCATCACAAGTCTCCATGTTCTTCTCATCACAATGCTCCAGGACCTTGTCAGCACTATGCTCCATTCCCTTGTCATCACAATGCTCCATGACACCTGTCTTCACAATACTCCATGAATATTTTCAGCCCAATGCTCCATGACCTTCTCATCACAATGCTCCATGACCAATATAATCACAATGCTCCATGACAACTGTCATCACAACATTCCATGACACCTGACAATACAATAATCCTGGACTCTTGTCATCAAAATGCCCGATTACCTAGTCATCACAATGCTCCATGACCCCTGTCATCACAATATTCCATGGACATTTTCAGCCCAAAGCTCCATGACCCTTGTCCTCACAATGATCCATGCCCTAATCATCCCAATGCTCCATGACCCCTGTATTCACAATGGTTTGTGACGCTTGTCATCACAGGGCTCCATGACACCAGTCATCACAATGCTCCATGCCTTTGTCAGCAAAATGCTACATGACCTTGTCATTACAGTGCTCTATGTGCTTGTCATCACAATACTCCATTACCATTGTCATCACAATCCTCCATGAACCTTGGGATCACATTGCTTCATGCCTTTGTCATCACAATGCTCCATGCTCCTTGAAATCAAAATGATCCATGACCTCTATCATCACAATGCTCCAAAACCTTGTGATCACAATGTTCCATAACACTTGTCATAATAACGCTCCATGATGCCTGTCATCACAATACTCCATGCCCTTTTCATCACAATGCTCCATGAACTTTGTCATCACAATTCTCAATACACTTCTCATCACAATGCTCCCTGACACTTGTTGTCAGTATGCTCCTTGAACCCTGTCACAAAAAGGCTTCATGCCTTTTTCATCACAATGCCCCATGCGGTTTTCATCACAATGCTCTCTGCCATTGTCATCAAAATACTCCACAAGCTTGTCATCAGAACGCTCCATGACCCTTGTCAGCACAATTATCCATGCATTTGTCAGCACAATGCTCCCTGACCCTTGTCATCCCAATGCTCCAAGCCATTGTCATCACAATGCTCCATTACATTTGTCATCAGAATCCTCCATGACACTTGGCATCACAATGCTAAATGCCATTGTCATCACAATGTGCCATTACATATGTCATCACAATACTCCCTGACACCTGTCTTCTCAATACTGCATGACCTGGTCATCACAATGCTCCATGCCCTTGTCATCACAATGCGCCCTTCCAACTGTCATCGCAATAATCCATGAAACTTATTAGACCAATGCTCCATGCCCTTGTCATCACAATGCTCCATGCCCTTGTTGTCACAATGCTCCATGTCCCCTGTCATCACAATGCTCCGTGAAACCAGTCATCAAAGTGCTTCATGACCTTGGTCATCACAAAGTTCCACGTCCTCATCATCAACATTCTCTGTGACATTTTTAACCACAATGCTCCAAGAACATTTCATCATAATGCTCTTTGACCCATGTCATCACAATGCTCCATGCGCTTGTCAGCACAATACTGCACGACACATATCATCACAATGCACCGTTCGCTTGTCATCACAGTGCTCCACAATCTTGTCATCTCAATGCTCCATAAAGCTTGTCATCACAATGCTCCATGCACTTCTCATCAAAATGCTCTCTCACCACTGATATCACAATATTAAATCACTATTCATCACAATACTCCCTGAAACCTCTCATCACAGTGTTCCATGGCTCCTGTCATCACCATGCTACATGCATTATCATCACAATGTTCGATGACCCCTGACATCACAATGTTCCATAACCTGTCATCAAAATGCTCCATGACCCGTTTCATCAAAATTCTCCATGAACCCTGACATAACAATGTTCCATAACCCCTGCCATCAAAATGTTCCATGACACTTTTCATCAAATTGCACCATGAACCTGTCATCACAATGATCCCTGCCCTTCTCATCACAATGCACAACGCCCTTGTCATCAACATGCTCCATGACATTTGTCATCACAAAGATCCATTACCCTTGGCATAACAACGCTCCATGTCATTGTCATTACGATGCTCCATGAACGCTCTCATCACATAGCTCCATGCCCTTGTCAGCACAAAGCTCCATGACACATGTCATCAGAATGCTACATGGCCATCTCATCACAATGTTCCATGCCCTTGCTATCAGAATGCTCCATTACACCTGTCATAACAATGTTCCATGATTCCTGCCATCACGTTGTTCCATGGCCTTGTCATCACAAGGCTCCATGACCCTTCTCATCACAATGCTCTAAGACCCCTGTAGTCACAAGGCTACATGTCCATTTTCATCTCAATGACCCATGAACACTGTCATCACAATGCACCATGCACATCATCATAATGCTTCATGCTATTGTCATCACAATGAATTCAAAATGCTTCATGACGTCTGTCATAACAATGCTCCAAACCCTCGTGATCACAATGTTCTATAACACTTATCATCACAACACCCCATGATGCTCATCATCACAATTATCCATGGTCTACTCATTACAATGCTCCATGACCTTTGTCATCACAATTCTCAATACACTTGTCATCACATTGCTCCCTGACACTTGTCGTCAGTATGCTCCTTGAACCCTGTCATGGTAAGGCTCCATGCATTTTTCATCACAATGATCCATGCCCTTTTCATCACAATGCTCCAAGTCCCCTGTAATCACAATGCTCCATGCCCTGGTCATCACCAAGCTCCATGACACATGTCATCAGAATGTTCCATGAACTTCTCATCAAAATGCTCCATGCCCTTGTCATCACAATGCTCCAAGACCCCTGTAACCACAATGCTGCATTCCGCTTTTCATCTCAATGCTCCGTGATCCCTGTCATCACAATGCATCATGCCCATCATCATAATGCTTCAGGCTATTGTCAGCACAATGAAATCAAAATACTCCATGACCTCTGTCATCACAATGCTCCATGACCCCTGTCATCACAGTAATCCATGAACATTTTCAGCCCAATGCTCCATGACCCTTGTCATCACAATGGTCCATGACCTCGTCATCAACAGTCTCTGTGACATTTTTAACCACAATGCTCCATAAACTTTTCATCACAATGCTCTTTGACCCTTGTCATCACAATGCTCTATGCTTTCACTGCACAATGCTCCATGACCCTTGTCATCACAATGTTCCATGCGCTTGTCAGCACAATGCTCTACGACACATGTCATCACAATGCACGATTCGCTTGTCATCACAGTGCTCCACAATCTTGTCATCACAATGCTCCATAAATCTTGTCATCACAATGCTCCATGCACTTCTCATCAAAATGCTCTCTCACCATTGATATCACAATGTTACATCACTATTCGTCACAATACTCCCTGACCCCTGGCATCACAGTGTTCCATAACTCCTGTCATCAACATGCTACATGCATTATCATCACAATATTCGATGACCCCTGACAACACAATGTTCCATAACCCCTGTCATCAAAATGATCCATGACACTTTTCATCAAATTGCTCCATGAACTTGTCATCAAAATGCTCCCTGCCCTTCTCATCACAATGCACAACACACTTGCCATCAAAATGCTCCAAGACCTTTGTCATCACAAAGATCCATGACTTTGGGGATCACAGTGCTCCATGTCATTGTCATCACGATGCTCTATGAACGCTCTTATCACATTGCTCCATGCCCTTGTCATCACAAAGCTCCATGACACATGTCATCAGAATGCTCCATGGCCTTCTCCTCACAATGCACAACACCCTTGCCATCAAAATGCTCCATTACCCCTGTCATAACAATGCTCCATGACTCCTGACATCACGATGTTCCATAGCCTTGTCATAACAAGGCTCCATGACCCTTCCCATCACAATGATCCAAGACCGCTGTAATCACAATGCTCCATGCCCCTTTTCATCTCAATGATCCATGAAACCTGTCATCACAATGCACCATGCCCATCATCATAATGCTTCATGCTATTGTCATCACAATGAAATCAAAATGCTCCATGACCTCTGTCATAACAATGCTCCAAACCCTTGTGATCACAATATTCCATAACACTTGTCATCACAATGTCCCATGACTCTCGTCATCACAATTATCCATGGTCTTCTCCTCAAAATTCTCCATGACCTTTGTCATCACAATGCTCAATACACTTGTCATCAAAATGCTCCCTGACACTTGTTGTCTGTATGCTCCATGTACCCTGTCATGACAAGGCTCCATGCCTTTTTCATCACAATGATCCATGCCCTTTTCATCACAATGCTCCAAGACCCCTGTAATCACAATGCTCCATGACAACTGCCATCACAATGTTCCACGGCCTTATCATCACAAGGCTCCATGACACTTGTCATAACAATGCTCCAAGACCCCTGTAATCACAATGCTCCATGTCTTTGTCATCACAAAGCTCCATGACACATGTCATCAGAATGTTCCATGGCCTTCTCATCAAAATGCTCCATGCCCTTGTCATTACAGTGCTCCAAGACCCCTGTAATGACAATGCTCCATGCCCCTTTACATCAGTATGCTCCATGAGATTTGTCATCACAAGGCTCCATGGTTTTCTCATCACAATGCTCCAGGACCTTGTCATCACAATGCTTCACGAACTTGTCATGAAAATACTCAATGGCCATTGTCATCATAATGTTCCAAGCCCTAGTCATCACAATGCTCCATAATATTTGTCATCACAATCCTCCATTATGTTTAGCATCACAATGCTCCCTGCCATTGTCATCGCAATGTACCATGACATATGTCATCACAATGCTCCCTGACACCTGTCTTCACAATAATCAATGACCTACTCATCACAATGATCCATGCCCTTGTCATCACAATGCAACATGTCCACTGTCATCACAATAATCTTTGAAACGTGTCAGACCAATGCTCGATGCCCCTGACATCACAATGTTCCATGCCCTTGTCATCACAATGCTCCATGACCCCTTTCATCACAATGTTCCGTGACTCCAGGCATCACAGTGATTCATAATATTTGTCATCACAGTGGTCCATGCCCGCATCATCACAAGGCTCTGTGACCTTTGTAACCACAATGCTCCATGAACTTTTCATCACAATGCTCCGTGACACTTGTCATCACAATGCTCCATGCCTTTGTCAGAAAAATGCTTCATGACCCTTGTCATTACAATGTGCCACGCACTTTTCATCACAACGGTCCACAAATTTGTCATGGCAATGCTTCATAAATCTTGTAATCACAATGCTGCATGCCCTTCTCATCACAATGCTCCATTACACCTGTCATAAGAATGCTCCATGACCCAGGCCATCATTATGTTCCACGGCCTTGTCATCACAAGGCTCCATGACACTTGCCATCACAATGCTCCAAGACCCCTGTAATCACAATGCTCCATGCCCTTGTCATCACAAAGCTCCATGACACATGTCATCAGAAAGTTCCATGGACTTCTCATCAAAATGCTCCATGCTCTTGTCATCAAAATGCTCCTAGACCACTGTCATCACAATGCTCCATGCCCCTGTTCATCTCAATGCACCATGAACCCTGTCATCACAATGCATCAAGCACATCATCATAATGCTTCAGGCTATTGTCATCACAATGAAATAAAAATGCTCCATGACCTCTGTCATCACAATGCTCCATGACCTCTGTCATCACAATACTCCATGAATATTATCAGACCATTGCTCCATGACATTCTCATCACAATGATACATGACCAATATCATCACAATGCACCATGATAACAGGCATCACAACACTCCATGACACGTAACACACAATGATCCGGGACTCTTGTCATCACATTGCTCCATTCCCTAGTCATCACAGTGCTCCATGACCCCTGTCATTACAATGCTCCGTGACTCCATCTGTCACAATGCTTCATAACGTTTGTCATCACAATGGTCCATGCCCGCATCATCACAAGGCTCTGTGACCTTTGTAACCACAATGCTCCATGAACTTTTCATCACAATGCTCCGTGACACTTGTCATCACAATGATCCATGCCTTTGTCAGAAAAATGCTCCATGACCCTTGTCATTACAATGTGCCACGCACTTTTCATCACAACGGTCCACAAATTTGTCATGGCAATGCTTCATAAATCTTGTAATCACAATGCTCCATGCCCTTCTAATCACAATGTTCCATTACACCTGTCATAAGAATGCTCCATGACCCTTGCCATCATTATGTTCCACGGCCTTGTCATCACAAGGCTCCATGACACTTGACATCACAATGGTCCAAGACCCCTGTAATCACAATGCTCCATGCCCTTGTCATCACAAAGCTCCATGACACATGTCATCAGAATGTTCCATGGACTTCTCATCAAAATGCTCCATGCTCTTGTCATCAAAATGCTCCAAGACCACTGTCATCACAATGCTCCATGCCCCTGTTCATCTCAATGCACCATGAACCCTGTCATCACAATGCATCAAGCACATCATCATAATGCTTCAGGCGCTTGTCATCACAATGAAATAAAAATGCTCCATGACCTCTGTCATCACAATGCTCCATGACCCCTGTCATCACAATACTCCATGAATATTATCAGACCATTGCTCCATGACATTCTCATCACAATGATCCATGACCAATATCATCACAATGCACCATGATAACTGGCATCACAACACTCCATGACACGTGACAACACAATGATCCGGGACTCTTGTCATCACATTGCTCCATTCCCTAGTCATCACAATGCTCCATGACCCCTGTCATTACAATGCTCCGTGACTCCATTTGTCACAATGCTTCATAACGTTTGTCATCACAATGGTCCATGCCCGCATCATCACAAGGCTCTGTGACATTTGTGACCACAATACTCCATGAACTTTTCATCGCAATGCTCCATGACCCTCGTCATCACAATGCTCCATGCCTTTCTCAGAACAATGCTCCATTACCCATGTCATCACAATGTGCCATGCGCTTGTCATCACAATGCTCCTTGCCTTTGTCAGAACAATGCTCCATTACCCATGTCGTCACAATGTGCCATGCACTTGTCATCACAGTTCTCCACAATCTTGTCATCACAATGCTCCATAAACTTTGTCTTCACAATGTTACATGTACTTCTCATCAAAATGCTCTCTCACCACTGATATCACAATGTTACATCACTATTCGTCACAATACTCCCTCACCCCAGTCATCACAATGTTCCATGACTCCTGTCATCACAATTCTACATGCACTTATCATCACAATATTCGATGACCCCTGTCATCACAATGTTCCATAACCCCTGTCATCAAAATGCTCCATGAACTTTCATCAAAATGCTCCACGACCCCTGACATCACAATGTTCCATAACCCCTGTCATCAAAATGTTCCATGACCCTTTTCATCAAATTGCTCCATGAACCTGTCATCACAATACTCCATGCCCTTTTCATCACAATGCTCCATGACCTTTGTCATCACAACTCACAATACACATGGCATCACAATGCGCCCTGACACTTGTCGACAGAATGCTCCTTGAACCCTGTCATGACAAGGCTCCATGCCTTTCTCATCACAATGATCCATACCGTTTTCATTACAATGCTCCAAGACCCCTGTAATCACAGTGCTCCATGCCCTTGTCATCACAAAGCTCAAGGATGCATGTCATTAGAATGCTCCTTGGCCTTCTCCTCACAATGCTCCATGCCCTTGTCATCACAATGATCCAAGAGCCCTGTAATCACAGTGGCCCATGCCCTTTTTCATCAGTATGCTCCATGAGGTTTGTCATCACAAGGCTCCATGGTTTTCTCATCACAATGCTCCAGGACATTGTCATCACAATGCTTCATGACCTTGTCATGAAAATTCTCAATGGCCCTTGTCATCATAATGCTCCAAGCCGTAGTCATCACAATGCTCCATTATATTTGTCATTACAGTCCTCCATTACATTTGGCATCACAATGCTCCCTGCCATTGTCAGCGCAATGGACCATGACATATGTCATCACAATGCTCCCTGACACCTCTCTTTACAATACTCCAAGACCTTCTCATCACAGTGCTCCATGCCCTTGCCATCACAATGCAGCCTGTCCACTGTCATCACAATAATCTCTGAAACTTGTCAGACCAATGCTCCATGCCCCTGTCATCACAATGCTCCATGCCCTTGTCATCACAATGCTCCAGGACCCCTGTCATCACAATGCTCCGTGACTCCATTTGTCACAATGCTTCATAACGTTTGTCATCACAATGGTCCATGCCCGCATCATCACAAGGCTCTGTGACCTGTGTAACCACAATGCTCCATGAACTTTTCATCACAATGCTCCGTGACCCTTGTCATCACAATGCTCCATGCCTTTGTCAGAACAATGCTACATGACTCTTGTCATCACAATGTGCCATGCACTTTTCATCACAACGGTCCACGACATTGTCATCGCTAAGCTCCATAAACCTTGTAATCACAATGCTCCATGCACTTCTCATCCAAATGCTCTCTCACCAGAGATATCACAATGTTACACCACTAGTCATCACAATACTCCCTCACCCCTCTAATCACAATGTTCCATGATCCTTGTCATCACAGTGCTACATGCCCTTATCATCACAATGTTCCATTACACCTGACATCACAATGATCCATAACCCCTGTCATCAAAATGCTCCATGACCCTTCTTATCCCAAAGCTCCATGACCCCTGACATCACAATGTTCTATAACCCCTGTCATCAAAATGTTCCATGACACATTTCATCAAATTGTTGCATGACCCTGTCATCAAAATGCTTCCTGCCTTTCTCATCACAATGCACCACACCCTTGTCATCAAAATGCTCCATGACCTTTGTCATCACAAAGCTCCATGACACTTGGCATCACAATGATCCATGTCATTTTCATCACAATTCTCCATGAACCCTCTCATCACATTGCTCCATGCCTTTGTCATCACAAAGCTCCATGACACTTGCCATCACAATGCTAGATGCCCTTCTCATCACAATGCTCCATGCCCTTGCCATCACAATGCTCCATTACCCCTGTCATGACAATGCTCCATGACCTCTGCCATCACGATGTTCCATGGCCTTGTCATCACAAGGGTCCATGACCCTTCTCATCACAATGCTCCATTACCTCTGTCATAACAATGCCCCATGACCCCTGCCTTCACAATGATCCACTGCCTTGTCATCACAAGGCTCCATGACCCTTGCCATCACAATGCTCCAAGACCCTGGTAATCACAATGCTCCATGCCCTTTTCATCACAATGCTCCAAAACCCCTGTAATCACAATGCTCCCTGCCCCTATTTATCTCAATGCTCCATGAACCCTGTCATCACAATGCACCATGCCCATCATGATAATGCTTCAGGCTATTGTCATCACAATGAAATCAAAATGCTCAATGACCTCTGTCATCATAATGCTCAAAACCCTTGTGATCACAATGTTCCATAACACTTATCAACACAACAGCCCTGACGCTCATCATCACGATTATCCATGGTCTTCTCATCACAATGCTCAATACACTTGTCATCACAATGTTCCCTGACACTTGTTGTCTGTATGCTCCTTGAACCCTCTCATGGAAAGGCTCCATGCCTTTTTCATCACAATGCTCCAAGACCCCTTTAATCAC
Organism: Mesoplodon bidens; assembly: GCF_964165515.1. Lineage (NCBI taxonomy): Eukaryota > Metazoa > Chordata > Mammalia > Artiodactyla > Ziphiidae > Mesoplodon > Mesoplodon bidens. The sequence goes on from NW_027672142.1 coordinate 31,930, forward strand.
AATGCTCCATGTCCTTATCATCACAAAGCTCTATGACGCCTGTCAGCAGAGTGCTCCATGGCCTTTTCCTCACAATGCTCCAAGCCCTTGTTATCACAATGCTCCAAGACCCCTGTAATCACAATGCTCCATGCCCCTTTTCATCAGAATGCTCCATGAGATTGTCATCACAAGTCTCCATGTTCTTCTCATGACAATGCTCCAGGACCTTGTCAGCACTATGCTCCATTCCCTTGTCATCACAATGCTCCATGAACCCTGTCTTCACAATACTCCATGAATATTTTCAGCCCAATGCTCCATGACCTTCTCATCACAATGCTCCATGACCAATATAATCACAATGCTCCATGACAACTGTCATCACAACACTCCATGACACCTGACAATACAATAATCCTGGACTCTTGTCATCAAAATGCCCGATTACCTAGTCATCACAATGCTCCATGACCCCTGTCATCACAATATTCCATGGATATTTTCAGCCCAAAGCTCCATGACACTTGTCCTCACAATGATCCATGCCCTAGTCATCCCAATGCTCCATGACCCCTGTATTCACAATGGTTTGTGACGCTTGTCATCACAGTGCTCCATGACACCAGTCATCACAATGCTCCATGCCTTTGTCAGCAAAATGCTACATGACCTTGTCATTACAGTGCTCTATGTGCTTGTCATCACAATACTCCATTACCATTGTCATCACAATCCTCCATGAACCTTGGGATCACATTGCTTCATGCCCTTGTCATCACAATGCTCCATGCTCCTTGAAATCAAAATGATCCATGACCTGTGTCATCACAATGCTCCAAAACCTTGTGATCACAATGTTCCATAACACTTGTCATAACAACGCTCCATGATGCCTGTCATCACAATACTCCATGTCCTTTTCATCACAATGCTCCATGACCTTTGTCATCACAATTCTCAATACACTTGTCATCACAATGCTCCCTGACACTTGTTGTCAGTATGCTCCTTGAACCCTGTCACAAAAAGGCTTCATGCCTTTTTCATCACAATGCCCCATGCGGTTTTCATCACAATGCTCTCTGCCATTGTCATCAAAATACTCCCCAAGCTTGTCATCAGAACGCTCCTTGACCCTTGTCATCACAATTATCCATGCATTTGTCAGCACAATGCTCCCTGACCCTTGTCATCCCAATGCTCCAAGCCATTGTCATCACAATGCTCCATTACATTTGTCATCAGAATCCTCCATGACACTTGGCATCACAATGCTAAATGCCATTGTCATCACAATGTGCCATTACATATGTCATCACAATACTCCCTGACACCTGTCTTCACAATACTGCATGACCTGGTAATCACAATTCTCCATGCCCTTGTCATCACAATGCGCCCTTCCAACTGTCATCACAATAATCCATGAAACTTATTAGACCAATGCTCCATGCCCTTGTCATCACAATGCTCCATGCCCTTGTTGTCACAATGCTCCATGTCCCCTGCCATCACAATGCTCCGTGACACCAGTCATCAAAGTGCTTCATGACCTTGGTCATCACAAAGGTCCATGTCCTCATCATCAACAGTCTCTGTGACCTTTTTAACCACAATGCTCCAAGAACATTTCATCATAATGCTCTTTGACCCATGTCATCACAATGCTCCATGCGCTTGTCAGCACAATACTGCACGACACATATCATCACAATGCACCGTTCGCTTGTCATCACAGTTCTCCACAATCTTGTCATCACAATGCTGCATAAAGCTTGTCATCACAATGCTCCATGCACTTCTCATCAAAATGCTCTCTCACCACTGATATCACAATATTACATCACTATTCGTCACAATACTCCCTGAAACCTCTCATCACAGTGTTCCATGGCTCCTGTCATCACCATGCTACATGCATTATCATCACAATATTCGATGACCCCTGACATCACAATGTTCCATAACCTGTCATCAAAATGCTCCATGACCCGTTTCATCAAAATTCTCCATGAACCCTGACATAACAATGTTCCATAACCACTGCCATCAAAATGTTCCATGACACTTTTCATCAAATTGCTCCATGAACCTGTCATCACAATGATCCCTGCCCTTCTCATCACAATGCACAATGCCCTTGTCATCAACATGCTCCATGACATTTGTCATCACAAAGATCCATTACCCTTGGCATAACAACGCTCCATGTCATTGTCATTACGATGCTCCATGAACGCTCTCATCACATAGCTCCATGCCCTTGTCAGCACAAAGCTCCATGACACATGTCATCAGAATGCTACATGGCCATCTCATCACAATGTTCCATGCCCTTGCTATCAGAATGCTCCATTACACCTGTCATAACAATGTTCCATGATTCCTGAAATCACGTTGTTTCATGGCCTTGTCATCACAAGGCTCCATGACCCTTCTCATCACAATGCTCTAAGACCCCTGTAGTCACAAGGCTACATGCCCATTTTCATCTCAATGACCCATGAACACTGTCATCACAATGCACCATGCACATCATCATAATGCTTCATGCTATTGTCATCACAATGAATTCAAAATGCTCCATGACCTTTGTCATAACAATGCTCCAAACCCTCGTGATCACAATGTTCTATAACACTTATCATCACAACACCCCTTGATGCTCATCATCACAATTATCCATGGTCTTCTCATTACAATGCTCCATGACCTTTGTCATCACAATTCTCAATACACTTGTCATCACAATGCTCCCTGACACTTGTCGTCAGTATGCTCCTTGAACCCTGTCATGGTAAGGCTCCATGCATTTTTCATCACAATGATCCATGCCCTTTTCATCACAATGCTCCAAGTCCCCTGTAATCACAATGCTCCATGCCCTTGTCATCACCAAGATCCATGACACATGTCATCAGAATGTTCCATGAACTTCTCATCAAAATGCTCCATGCCCTTGTCATCACAATGCTCCAAGACCCCTGTAACCACAATGCTGCATGCCGCTTTTCATCTCAATGCTCCATGATCCCTGTCATCACAATGCATCATGCCCATCATCATAATGCTTCAGGCTATTGTCAGCACAATGAAATCAAAATACTCCATGACCTCTGTCATCACAATGCTCCATGACCCCTGTCATCACAGTACTCCATGAACATTTTCAGCCCAATGCTCCATGACCCTTGTCATCACAATGGTCCATGCCCTCGTCATCAACAGTCTCTGTGACATTTTTAACCACAATGCTCCATGAGCTTTTCATCACAATGCTCTTTGACCCTTGTTATCACAATGCTCTATGCTTTTTCAGCCCAATGCTCCATGACCCTTGTCCTCACAATGTTCCATGCGCTTGTCAGCACAATGCTCTACGACACATGTCATCACAATGCACGATTCGCTTGTCATCACAGTGCTCCACAATCTTGTCATCACAATGCTCCATAAACCTTGTCATCACAATGCTCCATGCACTTCTCATCAAAATGCTCTCTCACCATTGATATCACAATGTTACATCACTATTCGTCACAATACTCCCTGACCCCTGGCATCACAGTGTTCCATAACTCCTGTCATCAACATGCTACATGCATTATCATCACAATATTCGATGACCCCTGACAACACAATGTTCCATAACCCCTGTCATCAAAATGATCCATGACACTTTTCATCAAATTGCTCCATGAACTTGTCATCAAAATGCTCCCTGCCCTTCTCATCACAATGCACAACACACTTGCCATCAAAATGCTCCATGACCTTTGTCATCACAAAGATCCATGTCTTTGGGGATCACAGTGCTCCATGTCATTGTCATCACGATGCTCTATGAACGCTCTTATCACATTGCTCCATGCCCTTGTCATCACAAAGCTCCATGACACATGTCATCAGAATGCTCCATGGCCTTCTCCTCACAATGCACCACGCCCTTGCCATCACAATGCTCCATTACCCCTGTCATAACAATGCTCCATGACTCCTGACATCACGATGTTCCATAGCCTTGTCATCACAAGGCTCCATGACCCTTCCCATCACAATGATCCAAGACCACTGTAATCACAATGCTCCATGCCCCTTTTCATCTCAAAGATCCATGAACCCTGTCATCACAATGCACCATGCCCATCATCATAATGCTTCATGCTATTGTCATCACAATGAAATCAAAATGCTCCATGACCTTTGTCATAACAATGCTCCAAACCCTTGTGATCACAATATTCCATAACACTTGTCATCACAATGTCCCATGACTCTCGTCATCACAATTATCCATGGTCTTCTCATCACAATGCTCCATGACCTTTGTCATCACAATGCTCAATACACTTGTCATCAAAATGCTCCCTGACACTTGTTGTCTGTATGCTCCATGTACCCTGTCATGACAAGGCTCCATGCCTTTTTCATCACAATGATCCATGCCCTTTTCATCACAATGCTCCAAGACCCCTGTAATCACAATGCTCCATGACAACTGCCATCACAATGTTCCACGGCCTTATCATCACAAGGCTCCATGACACTTGTCATAACAATGCTCCAAGACCCCTGTAATCACAATGCTCCATATATTTGTCATCACAAAGCTCCATGACACATGTCATCAGAATGTTCCATGGCCTTCTCATCAAAATGCTCCATGCCCTTGTCATTACAGTACTCCAAGACCCCTGTAATGACAATGCTCCATGCCCCTTTTAATCAGTATGCTCCATGAGAGTTGTCATCACAAGGCTCCATGGTTTTCTCATCACAATGCTCCAGGACCTTGTCATCACAATGCTTCACGAACTTGTCATGAAAATACTCAATGGCCATTGTCATCATAATGCTCCAAGCCCTAGTCATCACAATGCTCCATTATATTTGTCATCACAATCCTCCATTACGTTTAGCATCACAATGCTCCCTGCCATTGTCATCGCAATGGACCATGACATATGTCATCACAATGCTCCCTGACACCTGTCTTCACAATAATCCATGACGTACTCATCACAATGATCCATGCCCTTGTCATCACAATGCACCATGTCCACTGTCATCACAATAATCTTTGAAACATGTCAGACCAATGCTCGATGCCCCTGACATCACAATGTTCCATGCCCTTGTCATCACAATGCTCCATGACCCCTTTCATCACAATGTTCCGTGACTCCAGGCATCACAATGATTCATTACATTTGTCATCACAGTGGTCCATGCCCGCATCATCACAAGGCTCTGTGAACTTTGTAACCACAATGCTCCATGAACTTTTCATCACAATGCTCCGTGACACTTGTCATCACAATGCTCCATGCCTTTGTCAGAAAAATGCTCCATGACCCTTGTCATTACAATGTGCCACGCACTTTTCATCACAACGGTCCACAAATTTGTCATGGCAATGCTTCATAAATCTTGTAATCACAATGCTCCATGCCCTTCTCATCACAATGCTCCATTACACCTGTCATAAGAATGCTCCATGACCCATGCCATCACTATGTTCCACGGCCTTGTCATCACAAGGCTCCATGACACTTGACATCACAATGCTCCAAGACCCCTGTAATCACAATGCTCCATGCCCTTGTCATCACAAAGCTCCATGACACATGTCATCAGAATGTTCCATGGACTTCTCATCAAAATGCTCCATGCTCTTGTCATCAAAATGCTCCAAGACCACTGTCATCACAATGCACCATGCCCCTGTTCATCTCAATGCACCATGAACCCTGTCATCACAATGCATCAAGCACATCATCATAATGCTTCAGGCTATTGTCATCACAATGAAATAAAAATGCTCCATGACCTCTGTCATCACAATGCTCCATGACCCCTGTCATCACAATACTCCATGAATATTATCAGACCATTGCTCCATGACATTCTCATCACAATGATCCATGACCAATATCATCACAATGCACCATGATAACTGGCATGACAACACTCCATGACACGTGACAACACAATGATCCGGGACTCTTGTCATCACATTGCTCCATTCCCTAGTCATCACAATGCTCCATGCCCCCTGTCGTTACAATGCTCCGTGACACCATTCATCACAATGCTTCATGACGTTAGTCATCACAGTGGTCCAAGCCCGCATCATCACAAGGCTCTGTGACATTTGTGACCACAATACTCCATGAACTTTTCATCGCAATGCTCCATGACCCTTGTCATCACAATGCTCCATGCCTTTCTCAGAACAATGCTCCATTACCCATGTCATCACAATGTGCCATGCACTTGTCATCACAGTTCTCCACAATCTTGTCATCACAATGCTCCATAAACTTTGTCTTCACAATGTTACATGTACTTCTCATCAAAATGCTCTCTCACCACTGATATCACAATGTTACATCACTATTCGTCACAATACTCCCTCACCCCAGTCATCACAATGTTCCATGACTCCTGTCATCACAATTCTACATGCACTTATCATCACAATATTCGATGACCCCTGTCATCACAATGTTCCATAACCCCTGTCATCAAAATGCTACATGAACTTTCTTCAAAATGCTCCATGACCCCTGACATCACAATGTTCCATAACACCTGTCATCAAAATGTTCCATGACCCTTTTCATCAAATTGCTCCATGAACCTGTCATCACAATACTCCATGCCCTTTTCATCACAATGCTCCATTACCTTTGTCATCACAACTCACAATACACATGGCATCACAATGTGCCCTGACACTTGTCGACAGAATGCTCCTTGAACCCTGTCATGACAAGGCTCCATGCCTTTCTCATCACAATGATCCATGCCGTTTTCATTACAGTGCTCCAAGACCGCTGTAATCACAGTGCTCCATGCCCTTGTCATCACAAAGCTCAAGGACGCATGTCATTAGAATGCTCCTTGGCCTTCTCCTCACAATGCTCCATGCCCTTGTCATCACAATGATCCAAGACCCCTGTAATCACAGTGGCCCATGCCCTTTTTCATCAGTATGCTCCATGAGGTTTGTCATCACAAGGCTCCATGGTTTTCTCATCACAATGCTCCAGGACTTTGTCATCACAATGCTTCACGACCTTGTCATGAAAATTCTCAGTGGCCCTTGTCATCATAATGCTCCAAGCCGTAGTCATCACAATGCTCCATTATATTTCTCATTACAATCCTCCATTACATTTGGCATCACAATGCTCCCTGCCATTGTCAGCGCAATGGACCATGACATATGTCATCACAATGCTCCCTGACACCTCTCTTTACAATACTCCAAGACCTTCTCATCACAGTGCTCCATGCCCTTGCCATCACAATGCAGCCTGTCCACTGTCATCACAATAATCTCTGAAACTTGTCAGACCAATGCTCCATGCCCCTGTCATCACAATGCTCCATGCCCTTGTCATCACAATGCTCCAGGACCCCTGTCATCACAATGCTCCGTGACTCCATTTGTCACAATGCTTCATAACGTTTGTCATCACAATGGTCCATGCCCGCATCATCACAAGGCTCTGTGACCTTTGTAACCACAATGCTCCATGAACTTTTCATCACAATGCTCCGTGACCCTTGTCATCACAATGCTCCATGCCTTTGTCAGAACAATGCTACATGACTCTTGTCATCACAATGTGCCATGCACTTTTCATCACAACGGTCCACGACATTGTCATCGCTAAGCTCCATAAACCTTGTAATCACAATGCTCCATGCACTTCTCATCCAAATGCTCTCTCACCAGAGATATCACAATGTTACACCACTAGTCATCACAATACTCCCTCACCCCTCTAATCACAATGTTCCATGATCCTTGTCATCACAGTGCTACATGCCCTTATCATCACAATGTTCCATTACACCTGACATCACAATGATCCATAACCCCTGTCATCAAAATGCTCCATGACCCTTCTTATCCCAAAGCTCCATGACCCCTGACATCACAATGTTCTATAACCCCTGTCATCAAAATGTTCCATGACACATTTCATCAAATTGTTGCATGACCCTGTCATCAAAATGCTTCCTGCCTTTCTCATCACAATGCACCACACCCTTGTCATCAAAATGCTCCATGACCTTTGTCATCACAAAGCTCCATGACACTTGGCATCACAATGATCCATGTCATTTTCATCACAATTCTCCATGAACCCTCTCATCACATTGCTCCATGCCTTTGTCATCACAAAGCTCCATGACACTTGCCATCACAATGCTAGATGCCCTTCTCATCACAATGCTCCATGCCCTTGCCATCACAATGCTCCATTACCCCTGTCATGACAATGCTCCATGACCTCTGCCATCACGATGTTCCATGGCCTTGTCATCACAAGGGTCCATGACCCTTCTCATCACAATGCTCCATTACCTCTGTCATAACAATGCCCCATGACCCCTGCCTTCACAATGATCCACTGCCTTGTCATCACAAGGCTCCATGACCCTTGCCATCACAATGCTCCAAGACCCTGGTAATCACAATGCTCCATGCCCTTTTCATCACAATGCTCCAAAACCCCTGTAATCACAATGCTCCCTGCCCCTATTTATCTCAATGCTCCATGAACCCTGTCATCACAATGCACCATGCCCATCATGATAATGCTTCAGGCTATTGTCATCACAATGAAATCAAAATGCTCAATGACCTCTGTCATCATAATGCTCAAAACCCTTGTGATCACAATGTTCCATAACACTTATCAACACAACAGCCCTGACGCTCATCATCACGATTATCCATGGTCTTCTCATCACAATGCTCAATACACTTGTCATCACAATGTTCCCTGACACTTGTTGTCTGTATGCTCCTTGAACCCTCTCATGGAAAGGCTCCATGCCTTTTTCATCACAATGCTCCAAGACCCCTGTAATCACAATGCTCCATGCCCCATTTCATCAGAATGCTCCATGAGACTTGTCATCACAAGTCTCCATGTTCTTCTCATCACAATGCTCCAGGACCTTGTCAGCACTATGCTCCATTCCCTTGTCATCACAATGCTCCATGACACCTGTCTTCACAATACTCCATGAATATTTTCAGCCCAATGCTCCATGACCTTCTCATCACAATGCTCCATGACCAATATAATCACAATGCTCCATGACAACTGTCATCACAACATTCCATGACACCTGACAATACAATAATCCTGGACTCTTGTCATCAAAATGCCCGATTACCTAGTCATCACAATGCTCCATGACCCCTGTCATCACAATATTCCATGGACATTTTCAGCCCAAAGCTCCATGACCCTTGTCCTCACAATGATCCATGCCCTAATCATCCCAATGCTCCATGACCCCTGTATTCACAATGGTTTGTGACGCTTGTCATCACAGGGCTCCATGACACCAGTCATCACAATGCTCCATGCCTTTGTCAGCAAAATGCTACATGACCTTGTCATTACAGTGCTCTATGTGCTTGTCATCACAATACTCCATTACCATTGTCATCACAATCCTCCATGAACCTTGGGATCACATTGCTTCATGCCTTTGTCATCACAATGCTCCATGCTCCTTGAAATCAAAATGATCCATGACCTCTATCATCACAATGCTCCAAAACCTTGTGATCACAATGTTCCATAACACTTGTCATAATAACGCTCCATGATGCCTGTCATCACAATACTCCATGCCCTTTTCATCACAATGCTCCATGAACTTTGTCATCACAATTCTCAATACACTTCTCATCACAATGCTCCCTGACACTTGTTGTCAGTATGCTCCTTGAACCCTGTCACAAAAAGGCTTCATGCCTTTTTCATCACAATGCCCCATGCGGTTTTCATCACAATGCTCTCTGCCATTGTCATCAAAATACTCCACAAGCTTGTCATCAGAACGCTCCATGACCCTTGTCAGCACAATTATCCATGCATTTGTCAGCACAATGCTCCCTGACCCTTGTCATCCCAATGCTCCAAGCCATTGTCATCACAATGCTCCATTACATTTGTCATCAGAATCCTCCATGACACTTGGCATCACAATGCTAAATGCCATTGTCATCACAATGTGCCATTACATATGTCATCACAATACTCCCTGACACCTGTCTTCTCAATACTGCATGACCTGGTAATCACAATGCTCCATGCCCTTGTCATCACAATGCGCCCTTCCAACTGTCATCGCAATAATCCATGAAACTTATTAGACCAATGCTCCATGCCCTTGTCATCACAATGCTCCATGCCCTTGTTGTCACAATGCTCCATGTCCCCTGTCATCACAATGCTCCGTGAAACCAGTCATCAAAGTGCTTCATGACCTTGGTCATCACAAAGTTCCACGTCCTCATCATCAACATTCTCTGTGACATTTTTAACCACAATGCTCCAAGAACATTTCATCATAATGCTCTTTGACCCATGTCATCACAATGCTCCATGCGCTTGTCAGCACAATACTGCACGACACATATCATCACAATGCACCGTTCGCTTGTCATCACAGTGCTCCACAATCTTGTCATCTCAATGCTCCATAAAGCTTGTCATCACAATGCTCCATGCACTTCTCATCAAAATGCTCTCTCACCACTGATATCACAATATTAAATCACTATTCATCACAATACTCCCTGAAACCTCTCATCACAGTGTTCCATGGCTCCTGTCATCACCATGCTACATGCATTATCATCACAATGTTCGATGACCCCTGACATCACAATGTTCCATAACCTGTCATCAAAATGCTCCATGACCCGTTTCATCAAAATTCTCCATGAACCCTGACATAACAATGTTCCATAACCCCTGCCATCAAAATGTTCCATGACACTTTTCATCAAATTGCTCCATGAACCTGTCATCACAATGATCCCTGCCCTTCTCATCACAATGCACAACGCCCTTGTCATCAACATGCTCCATGACATTTGTCATCACAAAGATCCATTACCCTTGGCATAACAACGCTCCATGTCATTGTCATTACGATGCTCCATGAACGCTCTCATCACATAGCTCCATGCCCTTGTCAGCACAAAGCTCCATGACACATGTCATCAGAATGCTACATGGCCATCTCATCACAATGTTCCATGCCCTTGCTATCAGAATGCTCCATTACACCTGTCATAACAATGTTCCATGATTCCTGCCATCACGTTGTTCCATGGCCTTGTCATCACAAGGCTCCATGACCCTTCTCATCACAATGCTCTAAGACCCCTGTAGTCACAAGGCTACATGTCCATTTTCATCTCAATGACCCATGAACACTGTCATCACAATGCACCATGCACATCATCATAATGCTTCATGCTATTGTCATCACAATGAATTCAAAATGCTTCATGACGTCTGTCATAACAATGCTCCAAACCCTCGTGATCACAATGTTCTATAACACTTATCATCACAACACCCCATGATGCTCATCATCACAATTATCCATGGTCTACTCATTACAATGCTCCATGACCTTTGTCATCACAATTCTCAATACACTTGTCATCACATTGCTCCCTGACACTTGTCGTCAGTATGCTCCTTGAACCCTGTCATGGTAAGGCTCCATGCATTTTTCATCACAATGATCCATGCCCTTTTCATCACAATGCTCCAAGTCCCCTGTAATCACAATGCTCCATGCCCTGGTCATCACCAAGCTCCATGACACATGTCATCAGAATGTTCCATGAACTTCTCATCAAAATGCTCCATGCCCTTGTCATCACAATGCTCCAAGACCCCTGTAACCACAATGCTGCATTCCGCTTTTCATCTCAATGCTCCGTGATCCCTGTCATCACAATGCATCATGCCCATCATCATAATGCTTCAGGCTATTGTCAGCACAATGAAATCAAAATACTCCATGACCTCTGTCATCACAATGCTCCATGACCCCTGTCATCACAGTAATCCATGAACATTTTCAGCCCAATGCTCCATGACCCTTGTCATCACAATGGTCCATGACCTCGTCATCAACAGTCTCTGTGACATTTTTAACCACAATGCTCCATAAACTTTTCATCACAATGCTCTTTGACCCTTGTCATCACAATGCTCTATGCTTTCACTGCACAATGCTCCATGACCCTTGTCATCACAATGTTCCATGCGCTTGTCAGCACAATGCTCTACGACACATGTCATCACAATGCACGATTCGCTTGTCATCACAGTGCTCCACAATCTTGTCATCACAATGCTCCATAAATCTTGTCATCACAATGCTCCATGCACTTCTCATCAAAATGCTCTCTCACCATTGATATCACAATGTTACATCACTATTCGTCACAATACTCCCTGACCCCTGGCATCACAGTGTTCCATAACTCCTGTCATCAACATGCTACATGCATTATCATCACAATATTCGATGACCCCTGACAACACAATGTTCCATAACCCCTGTCATCAAAATGATCCATGACACTTTTCATCAAATTGCTCCATGAACTTGTCATCAAAATGCTCCCTGCCCTTCTCATCACAATGCACAACACACTTGCCATCAAAATGCTCCAAGACCTTTGTCATCACAAAGATCCATGACTTTGGGGATCACAGTGCTCCATGTCATTGTCATCACGATGCTCTATGAACGCTCTTATCACATTGCTCCATGCCCTTGTCATCACAAAGCTCCATGACACATGTCATCAGAATGCTCCATGGCCTTCTCCTCACAATGCACAACACCCTTGCCATCAAAATGCTCCATTACCCCTGTCATAACAATGCTCCATGACTCCTGACATCACGATGTTCCATAGCCTTGTCATAACAAGGCTCCATGACCCTTCCCATCACAATGATCCAAGACCGCTGTAATCACAATGCTCCATGCCCCTTTTCATCTCAATGATCCATGAAACCTGTCATCACAATGCACCATGCCCATCATCATAATGCTTCATGCTATTGTCATCACAATGAAATCAAAATGCTCCATGACCTCTGTCATAACAATGCTCCAAACCCTTGTGATCACAATATTCCATAACACTTGTCATCACAATGTCCCATGACTCTCGTCATCACAATTATCCATGGTCTTCTCCTCAAAATTCTCCATGACCTTTGTCATCACAATGCTCAATACACTTGTCATCAAAATGCTCCCTGACACTTGTTGTCTGTATGCTCCATGTACCCTGTCATGACAAGGCTCCATGCCTTTTTCATCACAATGATCCATGCCCTTTTCATCACAATGCTCCAAGACCCCTGTAATCACAATGCTCCATGACAACTGCCATCACAATGTTCCACGGCCTTATCATCACAAGGCTCCATGACACTTGTCATAACAATGCTCCAAGACCCCTGTAATCACAATGCTCCATGTCTTTGTCATCACAAAGCTCCATGACACATGTCATCAGAATGTTCCATGGCCTTCTCATCAAAATGCTCCATGCCCTTGTCATTACAGTGCTCCAAGACCCCTGTAATGACAATGCTCCATGCCCCTTTACATCAGTATGCTCCATGAGATTTGTCATCACAAGGCTCCATGGTTTTCTCATCACAATGCTCCAGGACCTTGTCATCACAATGCTTCACGAACTTGTCATGAAAATACTCAATGGCCATTGTCATCATAATGTTCCAAGCCCTAGTCATCACAATGCTCCATAATATTTGTCATCACAATCCTCCATTATGTTTAGCATCACAATGCTCCCTGCCATTGTCATCGCAATGTACCATGACATATGTCATCACAATGCTCCCTGACACCTGTCTTCACAATAATCAATGACCTACTCATCACAATGATCCATGCCCTTGTCATCACAATGCAACATGTCCACTGTCATCACAATAATCTTTGAAACGTGTCAGACCAATGCTCGATGCCCCTGACATCACAATGTTCCATGCCCTTGTCATCACAATGCTCCATGACCCCTTTCATCACAATGTTCCGTGACTCCAGGCATCACAGTGATTCATAATATTTGTCATCACAGTGGTCCATGCCCGCATCATCACAAGGCTCTGTGACCTTTGTAACCACAATGCTCCATGAACTTTTCATCACAATGCTCCGTGACACTTGTCATCACAATGCTCCATGCCTTTGTCAGAAAAATGCTTCATGACCCTTGTCATTACAATGTGCCACGCACTTTTCATCACAACGGTCCACAAATTTGTCATGGCAATGCTTCATAAATCTTGTAATCACAATGCTGCATGCCCTTCTCATCACAATGCTCCATTACACCTGTCATAAGAATGCTCCATGACCCAGGCCATCATTATGTTCCACGGCCTTGTCATCACAAGGCTCCATGACACTTGCCATCACAATGCTCCAAGACCCCTGTAATCACAATGCTCCATGCCCTTGTCATCACAAAGCTCCATGACACATGTCATCAGAAAGTTCCATGGACTTCTCATCAAAATGCTCCATGCTCTTGTCATCAAAATGCTCCTAGACCACTGTCATCACAATGCTCCATGCCCCTGTTCATCTCAATGCACCATGAACCCTGTCATCACAATGCATCAAGCACATCATCATAATGCTTCAGGCTATTGTCATCACAATGAAATAAAAATGCTCCATGACCTCTGTCATCACAATGCTCCATGACCTCTGTCATCACAATACTCCATGAATATTATCAGACCATTGCTCCATGACATTCTCATCACAATGATACATGACCAATATCATCACAATGCACCATGATAACAGGCATCACAACACTCCATGACACGTAACACACAATGATCCGGGACTCTTGTCATCACATTGCTCCATTCCCTAGTCATCACAGTGCTCCATGACCCCTGTCATTACAATGCTCCGTGACTCCATCTGTCACAATGCTTCATAACGTTTGTCATCACAATGGTCCATGCCCGCATCATCACAAGGCTCTGTGACCTTTGTAACCACAATGCTCCATGAACTTTTCATCACAATGCTCCGTGACACTTGTCATCACAATGATCCATGCCTTTGTCAGAAAAATGCTCCATGACCCTTGTCATTACAATGTGCCACGCACTTTTCATCACAACGGTCCACAAATTTGTCATGGCAATGCTTCATAAATCTTGTAATCACAATGCTCCATGCCCTTCTAATCACAATGTTCCATTACACCTGTCATAAGAATGCTCCATGACCCTTGCCATCATTATGTTCCACGGCCTTGTCATCACAAGGCTCCATGACACTTGACATCACAATGGTCCAAGACCCCTGTAATCACAATGCTCCATGCCCTTGTCATCACAAAGCTCCATGACACATGTCATCAGAATGTTCCATGGACTTCTCATCAAAATGCTCCATGCTCTTGTCATCAAAATGCTCCAAGACCACTGTCATCACAATGCTCCATGCCCCTGTTCATCTCAATGCACCATGAACCCTGTCATCACAATGCATCAAGCACATCATCATAATGCTTCAGGCGCTTGTCATCACAATGAAATAAAAATGCTCCATGACCTCTGTCATCACAATGCTCCATGACCCCTGTCATCACAATACTCCATGAATATTATCAGACCATTGCTCCATGACATTCTCATCACAATGATCCATGACCAATATCATCACAATGCACCATGATAACTGGCATCACAACACTCCATGACACGTGACAACACAATGATCCGGGACTCTTGTCATCACATTGCTCCATTCCCTAGTCATCACAATGCTCCATGACCCCTGTCATTACAATGCTCCGTGACTCCATTTGTCACAATGCTTCATAACGTTTGTCATCACAATGGTCCATGCCCGCATCATCACAAGGCTCTGTGACATTTGTGACCACAATACTCCATGAACTTTTCATCGCAATGCTCCATGACCCTCGTCATCACAATGCTCCATGCCTTTCTCAGAACAATGCTCCATTACCCATGTCATCACAATGTGCCATGCGCTTGTCATCACAATGCTCCTTGCCTTTGTCAGAACAATGCTCCATTACCCATGTCGTCACAATGTGCCATGCACTTGTCATCACAGTTCTCCACAATCTTGTCATCACAATGCTCCATAAACTTTGTCTTCACAATGTTACATGTACTTCTCATCAAAATGCTCTCTCACCACTGATATCACAATGTTACATCACTATTCGTCACAATACTCCCTCACCCCAGTCATCACAATGTTCCATGACTCCTGTCATCACAATTCTACATGCACTTATCATCACAATATTCGATGACCCCTGTCATCACAATGTTCCATAACCCCTGTCATCAAAATGCTCCATGAACTTTCATCAAAATGCTCCACGACCCCTGACATCACAATGTTCCATAACCCCTGTCATCAAAATGTTCCATGACCCTTTTCATCAAATTGCTCCATGAACCTGTCATCACAATACTCCATGCCCTTTTCATCACAATGCTCCATGACCTTTGTCATCACAACTCACAATACACATGGCATCACAATGCGCCCTGACACTTGTCGACAGAATGCTCCTTGAACCCTGTCATGACAAGGCTCCATGCCTTTCTCATCACAATGATCCATACCGTTTTCATTACAATGCTCCAAGACCCCTGTAATCACAGTGCTCCATGCCCTTGTCATCACAAAGCTCAAGGATGCATGTCATTAGAATGCTCCTTGGCCTTCTCCTCACAATGCTCCATGCCCTTGTCATCACAATGATCCAAGAGCCCTGTAATCACAGTGGCCCATGCCCTTTTTCATCAGTATGCTCCATGAGGTTTGTCATCACAAGGCTCCATGGTTTTCTCATCACAATGCTCCAGGACATTGTCATCACAATGCTTCATGACCTTGTCATGAAAATTCTCAATGGCCCTTGTCATCATAATGCTCCAAGCCGTAGTCATCACAATGCTCCATTATATTTGTCATTACAGTCCTCCATTACATTTGGCATCACAATGCTCCCTGCCATTGTCAGCGCAATGGACCATGACATATGTCATCACAATGCTCCCTGACACCTCTCTTTACAATACTCCAAGACCTTCTCATCACAGTGCTCCATGCCCTTGCCATCACAATGCAGCCTGTCCACTGTCATCACAATAATCTCTGAAACTTGTCAGACCAATGCTCCATGCCCCTGTCATCACAATGCTCCATGCCCTTGTCATCACAATGCTCCAGGACCCCTGTCATCACAATGCTCCGTGACTCCATTTGTCACAATGCTTCATAACGTTTGTCATCACAATGGTCCATGCCCGCATCATCACAAGGCTCTGTGACCTGTGTAACCACAATGCTCCATGAACTTTTCATCACAATGCTCCGTGACCCTTGTCATCACAATGCTCCATGCCTTTGTCAGAACAATGCTACATGACTCTTGTCATCACAATGTGCCATGCACTTTTCATCACAACGGTCCACGACATTGTCATCGCTAAGCTCCATAAACCTTGTAATCACAATGCTCCATGCACTTCTCATCCAAATGCTCTCTCACCAGAGATATCACAATGTTACACCACTAGTCATCACAATACTCCCTCACCCCTCTAATCACAATGTTCCATGATCCTTGTCATCACAGTGCTACATGCCCTTATCATCACAATGTTCCATTACACCTGACATCACAATGATCCATAACCCCTGTCATCAAAATGCTCCATGACCCTTCTTATCCCAAAGCTCCATGACCCCTGACATCACAATGTTCTATAACCCCTGTCATCAAAATGTTCCATGACACATTTCATCAAATTGTTGCATGACCCTGTCATCAAAATGCTTCCTGCCTTTCTCATCACAATGCACCACACCCTTGTCATCAAAATGCTCCATGACCTTTGTCATCACAAAGCTCCATGACACTTGGCATCACAATGATCCATGTCATTTTCATCACAATTCTCCATGAACCCTCTCATCACATTGCTCCATGCCTTTGTCATCACAAAGCTCCATGACACTTGCCATCACAATGCTAGATGCCCTTCTCATCACAATGCTCCATGCCCTTGCCATCACAATGCTCCATTACCCCTGTCATGACAATGCTCCATGACCTCTGCCATCACGATGTTCCATGGCCTTGTCATCACAAGGGTCCATGACCCTTCTCATCACAATGCTCCATTACCTCTGTCATAACAATGCCCCATGACCCCTGCCTTCACAATGATCCACTGCCTTGTCATCACAAGGCTCCATGACCCTTGCCATCACAATGCTCCAAGACCCTGGTAATCACAATGCTCCATGCCCTTTTCATCACAATGCTCCAAAACCCCTGTAATCACAATGCTCCCTGCCCCTATTTATCTCAATGCTCCATGAACCCTGTCATCACAATGCACCATGCCCATCATGATAATGCTTCAGGTTATTGTCATCACAATGAAATCAAAATGCTCAATGACCTCTGTCATCATAATGCTCAAAACCCTTGTGATCACAATGTTCCATAACACTTATCAACACAACAGCCCTGACGCTCATCATCACGATTATCCATGGTCTTCTCATCACAATGCTCAATACACTTGTCATCACAATGTTCCCTGACACTTGTTGTCTGTATGATCCTTGAACCCTCTCATGGAAAGGCTCCATGCCTTTTTCATCACAATGCTCCAAGACCCCTGTAATCACAATGCTCCATGCCCCATTTCATCAGAATGCTCCATGAGACTTGTCATCACAAGTCTCCATGTTCTTCTCATCACAATGCTCCAGGACCTTGTCAGCACTATGCTCCATTCCCTTGTCATCACAATGCTCCATGACACCTGTCTTCACAATACTCCATGAATATTTTCAGCCCAATGCTCCATGACCTTCTCATCACAATGCTCCATGACCAATATAATCACAATGCTCCATGACAACTGTCATCACAACATTCCATGACACCTGACAATACAATAATCCTGGACTCTTGTCATCAAAATGCCCGATTACCTAGTCATCACAATGCTCCATGACCCCTGTCATCACAATATTCCATGGACATTTTCAGCCCAAAGCTCCATGACCCTTGTCCTCACAATGATCCATGCCCTAATCATCCCAATGCTCCATGACCCCTGTATTCACAATGGTTTGTGACGCTTGTCATCACAGGGCTCCATGACACCAGTCATCACAATGCTCCATGCCTTTGTCAGCAAAATGCTACATGACCTTGTCATTACAGTGCTCTATGTGCTTGTCATCACAATACTCCATTACCATTGTCATCACAATCCTCCATGAACCTTGGGATCACATTGCTTCATGCCTTTGTCATCACAATGCTCCATGCTCCTTGAAATCAAAATGATCCATGACCTCTATCATCACAATGCTCCAAAACCTTGTGATCACAATGTTCCATAACACTTGTCATAATAACGCTCCATGATGCCTGTCATCACAATACTCCATGCCCTTTTCATCACAATGCTCCATGAACTTTGTCATCACAATTCTCAATACACTTCTCATCACAATGCTCCCTGACACTTGTTGTCAGTATGCTCCTTGAACCCTGTCACAAAAAGGCTTCATGCCTTTTTCATCACAATGCCCCATGCGGTTTTCATCACAATGCTCTCTGCCATTGTCATCAAAATACTCCACAAGCTTGTCATCAGAACGCTCCATGACCCTTGTCAGCACAATTATCCATGCATTTGTCAGCACAATGCTCCCTGACCCTTGTCATCCCAATGCTCCAAGCCATTGTCATCACAATGCTCCATTACATTTGTCATCAGAATCCTCCATGACACTTGGCATCACAATGCTAAATGCCATTGTCATCACAATGTGCCATTACATATGTCATCACAATACTCCCTGACACCTGTCTTCTCAATACTGCATGACCTGGTAATCACAATGCTCCATGCCCTTGTCATCACAATGCGCCCTTCCAACTGTCATCGCAATAATCCATGAAACTTATTAGACCAATGCTCCATGCCCTTGTCATCACAATGCTCCATGCCCTTGTTGTCACAATGCTCCATGTCCCCTGTCATCACAATGCTCCGTGAAACCAGTCATCAAAGTGCTTCATGACCTTGGTCATCACAAAGTTCCACGTCCTCATCATCAACAGTCTCTGTGACATTTTTAACCACAATGCTCCAAGAACATTTCATCATAATGCTCTTTGACCCATGTCATCACAATGCTCCATGCGCTTGTCAGCACAATACTGCACGACACATATCATCACAATGCACCGTTCGCTTGTCATCACAGTGCTCCACAATCTTGTCATCTCAATGCTCCATAAAGCTTGTCATCACAATGCTCCATGCACTTCTCATCAAAATGCTCTCTCACCACTGATATCACAATATTACATCACTATTCGTCACAATACTCCCTGAAACCTCTCATCACAGTGTTCCATGGCTCCTGTCATCACCATGCTACATGCATTATCATCACAATGTTCGATGACCCCTGACATCACAATGTTCCATAACCTGTCATCAAAATGCTCCATGACCCGTTTCATCAAAATTCTCCATGAACCCTGACATAACAATGTTCCATAACCCCTGCCATCAAAATGTTCCATGACACTTTTCATCAAATTGCTCCATGAACCTGTCATCACAATGATCCCTGCCCTTCTCATCACAATGCACAACGCCCTTGTCATCAACATGCTCCATGACATTTGTCATCACAAAGATCCATTACCCTTGGCATAACAACGCTCCATGTCATTGTCATTACGATGCTCCATGAACGCTCTCATCACATAGCTCCATGCCCTTGTCAGCACAAAGCTCCATGACACATGTCATCAGAATGCTACATGGCCATCTCATCACAATGTTCCATGCCCTTGCTATCAGAATGCTCCATTACACCTGTCATAACAATGTTCCATGATTCCTGCCATCACGTTGTTCCATGGCCTTGTCATCACAAGGCTCCATGACCCTTCTCATCACAATGCTCTAAGACCGCTGTAGTCACAAGGCTACATGTCCATTTTCATCTCAATGACCCATGAACACTGTCATCACAATGCACCATGCACATCATCATAATGCTTCATGCTATTGTCATCACAATGAATTCAAAATGCTTCATGACGTCTGTCATAACAATGCTCCAAACCCTCGTGATCACAATGTTCTATAACACTTATCATCACAACACCCCATGATGCTCATCATCACAATTATCCATGGTCTACTCATTACAATGCTCCATGACCTTTGTCATCACAATTCTCAATACACTTGTCATCACAATGCTCCCTGACACTTGTCGTCAGTATGCTCCTTGAACCCTGTCATGGTAAGGCTCCATGCATTTTTCATCACAATGATCCATGCCCTTTTCATCACAATGCTCCAAGTCCCCTGTAATCACAATGCTCCATGCCCTGGTCATCACCAAGCTCCATGACACATGTCATCAGAATGTTCCATGAACTTCTCATCAAAATGCTCCATGCCCTTGTCATCACAATGCTCCAAGACCCCTGTAACCACAATGCTGCATTCCGCTTTTCATCTCAATGCTCCGTGATCCCTGTCATCACAATGCATCATGCCCATCATCATAATGCTTCAGGCTATTGTCAGCACAATGAAATCAAAATACTCCATGACCTCTGTCATCACAATGCTCCATGACCCCTGTCATCACAGTAATCCATGAACATTTTCAGCCCAATGCTCCATGACCCTTGTCATCACAATGGTCCATGACCTCGTCATCAACAGTCTCTGTGACATTTTTAACCACAATGCTCCATAAACTTTTCATCACAATGCTCTTTGACCCTTGTCATCACAATGCTCTATGCTTTCACTGCACAATGCTCCATGACCCTTGTCATCACAATGTTCCATGCGCTTGTCAGCACAATGCTCTACGACACATGTCATCACAATGCACGATTCGCTTGTCATCACAGTGCTCCACAATCTTGTCATCACAATGCTCCATAAATCTTGTCATCACAATGCTCCATGCACTTCTCATCAAAATGCTCTCTCACCATTGATATCACAATGTTACATCACTATTCGTCACAATACTCCCTGACCCCTGGCATCACAGTGTTCCATAACTCCTGTCATCAACATGCTACATGCATTATCATCACAATATTCGATGACCCCTGACAACACAATGTTCCATAACCCCTGTCATCAAAATGATCCATGACACTTTTCATCAAATTGCTCCATGAACTTGTCATCAAAATGCTCCCTGCCCTTCTCATCACAATGCACAACACACTTGCCATCAAAATGCTCCAAGACCTTTGTCATCACAAAGATCCATGACTTTGGGGATCACAGTGCTCCATGTCATTGTCATCACGATGCTCTATGAACGCTCTTATCACATTGCTCCATGCCCTTGTCATCACAAAGCTCCATGACACATGTCATCAGAATGCTCCATGGCCTTCTCCTCACAATGCACAACACCCTTGCCATCAAAATGCTCCATTACCCCTGTCATAACAATGCTCCATGACTCCTGACATCACGATGTTCCATAGCCTTGTCATAACAAGGCTCCATGACCCTTCCCATCACAATGATCCAAGCCCGCTGTAATCACAATGCTCCATGCCCCTTTTCATCTCAATGATCCATGAAACCTGTCATCACAATGCACCATGCCCATCATCATAATGCTTCATGCTATTGTCATCACAATGAAATCAAAATGCTCCATGACCTCTGTCATAACAATGCTCCAAACCCTTGTGATCACAATATTCCATAACACTTGTCATCACAATGTCCCATGACTCTCGTCATCACAATTATCCATGGTCTTCTCCTCAAAATTCTCCATGACCTTTGTCATCACAATGCTCAATACACTTGTCATCAAAATGCTCCCTGACACTTGTTGTCTGTATGCTCCATGTACCCTGTCATGACAAGGCTCCATGCCTTTTTCATCACAATGATCCATGCCCTTTTCATCACAATGCTCCAAGACCCCTGTAATCACAATGCTCCATGACAACTGCCATCACAATGTTCCACGGCCTTATCATCACAAGGCTCCATGACACTTGTCATAACAATGCTCCAAGACCCCTGTAATCAAAATGCTCCATGTCTTTGTCATCACAAAG
>NW_027672141.1:0-89004 GCF_964165515.1 Mesoplodon bidens
ATGTATCATGGAGCTTTCTGATGACAAGTGTATGGAGCATTGTGATTACAGGGGTCTTGGATCATTGTGATGACAAGTGTCATGGAGTCTTGTGATGACAAGGCCGTGGAACATTGTGATGGAAGGGGTCATGGAGCATTGTTATGAGAGGGGTAATGGAGCATTGTGATGAGAAGGGCAAGGAGCATTTTGATTACAATGTTTATGGAGCATTGCAGTGACAAATTTGTGGACCGTTGTGATGAAAAGCGCGTGGCACATTGTGATGACAAGGGTCATGGAGCATTTTTCTGACAAAGGCATGAAGCATTTTGATGACAAGGGTCACGAAACATTGTGATGATATGTTCATGGAGCATTGTGGTTACAAAATTCTCAGCGCCTTGTGATGATGTGTGAATGGACCATTGTGATGAGAAACGTTATGAAGCATTGTGATGACTGGAGTCACGGTGCATTGTGATGACAGGGGACATGGAACATTGTGATGATAAGGTCATGGAGCATTGTGATGGCAAGGGCATGGAGCATTGTGATGAGAAAGTCATGGAGTATTGTGAAGACAGGTGTCAGGGAGCATTGTGATGACATATGTCATGGTCCATTGCGATGACAATGGCAGGGAGTATTTTGATGCCAAATTTAATTGAGGATTGTGATGCCAAATATACTGGTGCATTTTGATGACTATGGCTTGGAGCATTATGATGACAAGGGCCACTGAGAATTTTCATGACAAGGACGTGAAGCCTTGTGATGACAAGTTCCTGGATCATTGTGATAAGAAAATCATGGAGTCTTGTGATGACAAGTCCCATGGAGCAAACTGATGCAAAGGGGCATGGAGCATTGTGATTACAGGGGTCTTGGAGCATTGTGATGAAAAGGGCATGGAACATTGTGATGAAAAAGGCATTGAGCCTTGTCATGACAGGTTTCAAGGAGCATACAGAGCACAAGTGTCAGGATACATTTTGATGACAAGTGTATTGAGCATTATGATGACAAAGTTCACGGAGCACTGCGATGAGAAGACCATGGATAACTGTGATGAGGAGCGTCATGGGGCATTGTGATGACAAGTGTTATGGAATATTATAATCACAACGGTTTGGAGCATTGTTATGACAGAGGTTATGGAGCATTTTGATTTCATTGTGATGACAATCGAATGAAGCATTATGATGATGGTCATGGTGCATTGTGATGCCAGGTTTCATGGAGCATTGAGAGGAAAAGGGTCATGGAGCATTGTGATTAGAAGGGTCTGGGAGCATTGTGATGACAATGACATGGAGCATTGTGATGCCAAGTGTCATGGAGCTTTGTGATGACAAGTCTTGGAGTTTTTTGATGACAATGGAATGTTGCAATGTGATGAGAAAGGCAGGGAGCATTTTGATGACCGGGTCATGCAGCAATTTGATAAAAAGTGTTATGGAATATTTTGATGGCAGAGGTTATAGAACATTGTGATGTCAGGGGTCATGGAGCTTTGGGATGATAAGGGTCATGGAGCATTTTGATGACAGGGTTTATGGAACATTGTGGTGTCAGAGGTCATGGAACATTGTGATGATAAGGGGATGTAGCATTGTGATGACAAGTGTCATGGGATATTGTGATTAGAGGCGTGATGGGGTATTGTGATGACTAGTGATGGAACACTGTGATATGTCTGGTGAGAGAGCATTTTGATGAGAAGTGCATGGAGCATTGTGATTACAAGGTTTATGGAGCATTTCAATGACAAGGTTGTGGGCCGTTGTGATGAAATGCGTTTGGCACATTGTGATGACAATGGTCATGGAGCATTGTTCTGACAAAGACATGGAGCATTGTGATGACAAGGATCACAGAGAATTGTGATGAAATGTTCATGGAGCATTGTGGTTACAAAATTCTCAGAGCCTTGTGATGATGCGGGAATGGACCATTGTGATGAAAAACTTTATGAAGCATTGTGATGACTGGAGTCACGGTGCATTTTGATGACAGGGGACATGGAACATTGTGATGACACGGTCATGGAGCATTGTGATGGCAAGGGCATGGAGCATTGTGATGAGAAAGTCATGGAGTATTGTGAAGACAGGTGTCAGGGAGCATTGTGATGACATATGTCATGGTCCGTTGCGATGACACTGGCAGGGAGTATTTTGATGCCAAATTTAATTGAGGATTGTGATGCCAAATATACTGGTTTATTTTGATGACTATGGCTTGGAGCATTATGATGACAAGGGCCACTGAGAATTTTCATGACAAGGACGTGAAGACTTGTGATGACAAGGTCCTGGAACATTGTGGTAAGAAAATCATGGAGTCTTGTGATGACAAGTCCCATGGAGCAAACTGATGAAAAGGGGTATGGAGCATTGTGATTACAGGGGTCTTGGAGCATTGTGATGAAAAGGGCATGGATCATTGTGATGAAAAAGGCATTGAGCCTTGTCATGACAGGGTTCAAGGAGCATACAGAGAACAAGTGTCAGGGTACATTTTGATGACAACTGTATTGAGCATTATGATGACAAAGTTCACGGAGCACTGCGATGAGAAGACCATGGATAACTGTGATGAGGAGCGTCATGGGGCATTGTGATGACAAGTGTTATGGAATATTATAATCACAACGGTTTGGAGCATTGTTATGACAGAGGTTATGGAGCATTTTGATTTCATTGTGATGACAATCGAATGAAGCATTATGATGATGGTCATGGTGCATTGTGATGCCAGGTTTCATGGAGCATTGAGAGGAAAAGGGTCATGGAGCATTGTGATTAGAAGGGTCTGGGAGCATTGTGATGACAATGACATGGAGCATTGTGATGCCAAGTGTCATGGAGCTTTGTGATGACAAGTCTTGGAGCTTTTTGATGCCAAGGGAATGTTGCAATGTGATGAGAAAGGCAGGGAGCATTTTGATGACCGGGTCATGCAGCAATTTGATAAAAAGTGTTATGGAATATTTTGATGGCAGGGGATAGAGAACATTGTGATGTCAGGGGTCATGGAGCTTTGGGATGATAAGGGTCATGGAGCATTTTGATGACAGGGTTTATGGAAAATTGGGATGTCAGAGGTCATGGAACATTGTGATGATAAGGGGATGTAGCATTGTGATGACAAGTGTCATGGGATATTGTGATTAGAGGCGTGATGGGGTATTGTGATGACTAGTGATGGAACACTGTGATATGTCTGGTGAGAGAGCATTTTGATGAGAAGTGCATGGAGCATTGTGATTACAAGGTTTATGGAGCATTTCAATAACAAGGTTGTGGGCCGTTGTGATGAAATGCGTTTGGCACATTGTGATGACAATGGTCATGGAGCATTGTTCTGACAAAGACATGGAGCATTGTGATGACAAGGATCACAGAGAATTGTGATGAAATGTTCATGGAGCATTTTGGTTACAAAGGTCACAGAGCCTTGTGATGATGCCGGCATGGACCATTGTGATGATAAACGTTATGAATCATTGTGATGATTGGAGTCACGGAGCATTGTGATGAGAAAACCATGGAGCCTTGTGATGACAAGTCTCATGGAGCATACTGATGAAAAGTGGCATGGAGCATTGTGATTACAGGGGTCTTGGAACATTGTGATGACAAGGTCATGGAGCATTGTGAGGAGAAGACCAAGGAGAATTCTGATGACATGCGTCGTTGAGCTCTGTGACGAGAAGGGCATGGGGCATTGTGAGTACAGGGTTCTTGGAGCATTGTGATGAAATGGGCATGGATCATTGTGATGAAAATGGCATGGAGCCTTGTCATGACAGGGTTCAAGTAGCATACAGACAACAAGTGTCAGGGAACATTTTGATGACAAGTGTATTGAGCATTGTGATGACAAAGGTCATGGAGCATTGTGATGAGAAGACCATGGAAAACTGTAATCACAAGCGTCATGGGGCATTGTGATGACAAGTGTCATGGAATATTGTGATCACAAGTGTTGGGAGGATTGTTATGACAAAGGTCATGGAGCATTTTGATTTCATTGTGATGACAATAGCATGAAGAATTATGATGATGGGCATGGTGCATTATGATGACAGGGTTCATGGATCTTTGAGGTGAAAATGGGCATGGAGCACTGTGATTACAGGAGTCTTGGAGCATTGTAATATGAAGGGTCATGGAGCCATGTGTTGACAAGTCCATGGAACATCGTGATGGCAGGGGTCATGGAGCATTGTTATGACAGGAGTAATGGAACATTGTGATGGCAAGGGCATGGAACATTGTGATGAGAAGGCCATGGAGCATTCTGATGACATGTGTCATGGAGCTTTGTGATGACAAGATAATGGAGCAATGTGATGAGAGCGTTCATGGAGCCTTGTGATGACAATGACATGGAGCATTGTGATGCCAAGGGTCATGTATATTTTTGATGACAAAGTTCATGGAGCATTTTGAAGTCAAGGGCATTGTGCATTGTGATGAGAAGGGCAGGGAGCATTGTGATGACAGGGTCATGGAGAAATTTGATGAAAAGGATCATGGAACATCTTGATGACAGGGGTTATGGAAAATTGTAATGACAGGGGTCATGGAGCAATTTGATGAAAAGGGTCATGGAGCATTTTGATGACAGGGCTTATGGAACACTGTGATGTCTGGGGTCATCGAACATTGTGATGATAAGTGCATGTAGCACTGTGAAGACAGGTGTCATAGAACATTGTGATGACAGAGGTGAGGGAGTATTGTGAGGAATAGTGATGTAACATTGGGATATCAGTGGCGAGAGAGCATTTTGATGAGAAGTGCATGGAGCATTGTGATGACAAGGTTTATGGAGCATTGTGATGACAAGATTGTGGAGCACTGTGATGACAAGCGCATGGCACATTGTGATGGCATGTATCATGGAGCACTGTGCTGACAAGCGCATGGAGCATTGTGATGACAAGGGTCATGGAGCATTGTGCTGAGAAAGGCATAGAGCATTTTGATGACAAGTGTCAAAGAGCATTGTGATGAAAAGTTCAAGGAGCATTATGGTTAAAAAGGTCACAAAGACTGTTGATGATGAGGGCATGGACAATTTTGTTGACAAAGTTCATGAAGCACTGTGATGAGTGGAGTCACGGAGCATGGTGATGACAGGGGTAATGGAGCATTTTGATAACATGGGCATGGAGCATTGTGATGACAAGGGCATGGAACATTAGTCTAATAAGTTTCATGGATTATTGCGATGACAGTTGGAATGGCGCATTGTGATGACTAGGGCATGGAGCATTGTGATTAACAGTTCATGCATTATTGTGAACACAGGTGTCAGGGAGCATTGTGATGACATATGTAATGGCCCATTGTGATGACAATGGCATGGAGCCTTGTGATGCCAAGTGTCATGGATGATTCTGATGACAAAGGGAATGGAGCATTGTGATGACAATGGCTTGGAGCATTGTGATGACAAGGGTCAAGGAGCATTGTGTTGACAAGTGCATGGGGTATGGTGATGACAAGGGTCATAGAGCATTCTGATGACAAGCTTATTGAGTATGTTGTTGACAATGGCATGGAGCATTGTGATGAAAACTGCATGGGGAATTGTGATGAAAAAGGCATGGAGCCTTTCCGTGACAGGGTTCAAGGAGCATTCTGACGATAAGTGTCTGGGAGCACTGTGATGACAAGTGTATTGAGAATTGTGATGACAAATTCATGGAGCACTGTGATGAAAAGGGCATGGAGTATTGTGATGACAGGCATCATGGAGCGTTGTGATGACAAGTGTTATGGAACATTGTGATCACAAGGGATTGGAGCATTGTGATGACAGAGGTCTTGGCTCATTTTGATTTCAAAGATCATGGAGCATTCTGATGAGAGGGGCAGGAAGCAATGTGATCCCAAGTTACATGGAGGATTGTGGTGGCAATGGTAATGGAGTATGGTGATGACAAGCGCATAGAGCATTGTAATGATAAGGTCATGTGGCATTTTGCTGAGAAAGGCATGGAGTATTTTGATGACAGGTATCATGGAGCAATGTGAGGACAAGCGTCTCGGAGCAATGTGAATACAGGTGTCATGGAGCATTGGGATGACATGGGCAGGCATCATTGTGATGAGAAGGGTCATGGAGCATTGGGCTGAAAATGTTCATGGAGTATTTTGATGACAGGGGTCATGGAGCATTGTGATGACAGGGGAATGGAGCACTGTGATGACAAGGGCATGGAGCACTGTGATGTGAAGACCATGGAACCTTGTAATGACTAGTCTCATGGACCATTCTGATGAAAAGGCACAGGGAAAATTGTGATTACAGTGTCTTGGAGTATTGTGATGACAAGGGCATGGAACATTATGATGAGAAGGCCATGGAGCATTCTGATGACATGCGTCATGGAGCTTTGTGATGACAAGTGCAAGGAGCATTGTGATCACAGTGGTCTTGGAGCATTGTGATGAAAAGAGCATGGATCATTGTGATGAAAAAGGCATGGAGCCTTGTCATGAAAGAGTTCAAGGTGCATACTGATGGCAATAGTCAGGGAGCATTGTGCTGACAAGTGTATTGAGCATTGTGATGACAAAAATCATCGTGCATTGTGATGAGAAGACCATGGATAATTGTGATGAGCAGCATCATGGGGCATTGTGATGACAAGTATTATGGAACATTGTGATCACAAGGGTTTGGAGCATTGTGATGACAGAGGTCATGGAGCATTTTGATTTCATTGTGATGACAATAGCATGAAGCATTACGATGATGGGCATGGTGCATTGTGATGACAGCGTTCATGGAGCATTGTGATGAAAAGTGGCATGGAGCATTGTTCTGACAAGTTTCATGGATTATTGTGATAAGAGTGGGCATGGCACATTGTGATGACAAGGGCATGGAGCACTGTGATGACAATGTCATGGATTATTGTGAAGAAAGGTGTCAGGGAGCATTGTGATGAAATATGTCATGTTCCAGTTTGATGACAATATCTTTGAGCATTGTGATGCCAAGTGTCCTGGAGGATTGTTGTGACAAAGTAAAGGAGAATTGTGATGACAAGGGCATGGTGCATTGTGATATCAAGGGCCATTGATAATTTTAATGTCCAGGTTGTGAAACATTGTGATGACAAGCGCATGGAGCTTCCTATGATATGGGTCATGGAGCATCGCGATGACAAGTGCAAGGAGTATTGTGATGACAAGAGCATATAACAATGTGATGTGAAGTGCCATGGAGCATTCTAATGACAAGGACGTGGAGAATTGTGAGGACAAGGGACATTGACCTTTGATATGACAAAGCATGGAGCATGGTGACGGCAAAACCGTGGAGCATTGTGATGAGAAGACCTTGGGGAATTGTGATATCGAGCATCATGGAGCACTGTAAGGACAAGTGGCATGAAGCATTGTGATGACAGGTGTCAGGGAGCATTGTGATGACAAATGCATGGAACATTGCAATGACAAGTGCATGGAGAACTGTGATGACAAGAGCATGTAACATTGTGATGAGAAGTGTCATGTAGCATTGTGATGACAAGAACCTGGAGAATTGTGATGACAAGGGACATGGAGCATTGTCATAACCAGGGGATGGAGCATTGTGATGACAGGGGTCATGGAGCATTATTATTATAAGGGCCATGGTGCATTCTGACAAAAGATATCACTTATGAAAGGAATGTAAACATGGCTACATATGAACTGAATTAGGGAAGATAACAGATTCTCAGATTTAGAAAACACACTTATGCTTGCTTAAGGGGAAAGAGAGGTGGGGAGATGCACAAAACAAAAGTTTGATATTAGCACAGGAAACGTTCAATAATCCTAAAACTGAAGAGAGAAGCCCTACTCCTTCCTCAGTGAACGGAACTCAACATCGCTATTGCCCGGAGAGAAATATATTTGACTAGTAAGAATTTTAAAACCTATGTATTGATATGTCTCCATAAGGGAAACAAGTGTGTCTAGAACGACATAAACATGGCAGTGAGAATCAGCTCAAACCCACTATAAAAATGAATTTCAAAACAAAACATAAAAACAATAAAATTATTACACAATTCCTTTAGGGGTACTGATGAAACCTGGAATGACCCTATCTACAATGACAGCTGTATGTGGCATAAGGCTGGTCACTTGGGACTGAGACGACTGGTGAGATTGGGTGAAAAAATGCAGACCGTTTAAAGAAATAATGCTAGCAACCCATTCCATGGTTCCCAACTCTCCAGGTAGAGGGGAATATCACTAGAGTTATAACATGTATGGGAACGTAGAGAATGGAAACACTCTGATGGTGAAAGGTTTCTAAAACTCCACTACTTTTTTCTCTCCTTGTGCTCCAGTTTGACATTCCAACTGCTTTACTATCAATCTCCCAACTTGGAGAGACAGCCCCTATAACCTCCTGATTCGCACAGTGGGCAAATTGTGCAAAGGATATAAGGGAAGAGAGAGAACCAATGAGATAGTAGCTGTAGGCATTTGGACAGCCACATGTCACTCTAATTTCCCGTCATGAAGAGGAATTAACAAACGTCTCATCCTGCACCCCCAGAACAAGTATAGGTCCTGAAGCAAAATGGTGGATTTGTGGTCGGCTCACAAACACGCGAGTTGAAAAATGGAGCTCAGGGCCACAGCAATTAACTAACCTGCAGAGTTAAAAAGGACTACTCTCTTCCAAAAATCTGTTGAGGGAAAGCCACGAGGCAGAATTGAAAATGAGGCAGAATGGCATGAAACAGATTTCAAGAGGTACATTGGAATCACCTTTATACACAGGAAAAGGACACCAACTTCGAAAATTATGGAAAGGGCCATAATGAGCGTATGGGTTTTCACGTGAATATATTCAGGATAAGATGCATATGCACTTTTTGGCCAAGCAAGCAAGTAGGCAATGTAAATCTGCACTACAAAGAAGTATCACTTCCCACCATTCAAAACGGATATCCACAAATGTGTAAAAACCAGAAACGCAAGACATGCCCTGGAGAACAGGGAGCCTTGTTATGCTGATGGGCTGGATGTAAATTGCCAACTGCCTCCCTGGAGGAGTGCATTGTGTTCCCTAAAACAAGTAAATAACACAGCTACAGAGCCAAAAGCACTTCCAGTCTAGGGAATATACCTTGGGAATTCTGATAATCAATAAGACAAAGCCATCCCCAAAGTCAGAGCTGCACTGCTTACAAGAACCTCAACTTGGGTACACGTTAAATGTCCCAGGAAATATAAAAATGCTTCAAAAAATTGCGGTACTAACGTACGATGGAATATCCCTCAGCCATGAAATCAATGTCATAAGACAAGTAGCAGCAAAATGAGTGGATTCAGGCACAATGACTCTAAGTGAAATAAGTCACACAGAAAAAGAAACTTATCATAAGATGTCACATATGAAGATCCTGTAAACACGGCTACACATGAACTGAGTTAGGAAAGAGAACAGAGTCTCACATTTAGAAAACACACTTATGCCTGCTTAAAGGGGAAGGAGAGATGGGGTGATGCATAAAACCAGAGTTTGATACAAGCACAGCTACCGTTCCAAAAACCAACTATGGAATAGACAAGACCTACACCTTCCTAAGTGAAAGGGACTCAAAACCCCATATTTCCCACAGAGGAATATATCTGACTAGTAAGAATCTTAAAACCTATGTATTGATGGGTCTCCGTAAGGGAATCAAGTGTGTCTAGACTGGCATAAACACGGCAGCGAGAATCAGCTCAAACACACTATGAAAAGGAATTTCAAAAACAAAATAATAAGAAAAAAACAGGAAAATTCTTTACAATTCCTTCAGGGTTTCTGACAAACATTGAATGACCCTATCTACAATGACAGCTGGATGTGGCATAAGGCTGGACACTTGGGACTGAGAGGATTGGTGAGACTGGGTGAGCAAATGCAGACCCTTTAAAGCAATAATGCATGGCACCCATTCCATGGGTCCCAACTCTCTAGGTTAAAGGGAATATTACTACAGCTATAAAATGTACGGGAGACCTAGAGAATGGACACACTGTGAATACAAAATGTTTCTAAATCTCAACGAATAATCCCTCTCCTGCTGCTCTGGTTTGACTTTCCAACTGCTTTACTATCAATCTCCCACCTTGGAGAGACAGCCCCTTTAAGCTCCTGTTTCACACAGGTTGCCAATTTGGCAGAGGAAAGAAGGGAAGAGGGGGAATCAATGAGAGAGTAGTTTTTAGGAATTTGGAAGGGCACATGTCACTCTAATTTCCCGGAAGGAAGAAGAATTAACCAAAGTCTCAGCCATCCCCGGGAACCAGTATAGGTCCTGAACCAAAATTTTGGACTTGCGTTCAGCTCACATAAAACGAGTGGAAACATGGAGCTCAGGGGCACAACAATTCACAAACTGGCAGAGTAATAATGGACCAATATCGTCCAAAAATCTGTTGAGGGAAGGCAACGAGGTGGATTGAAAGCGAGCAGATTAACGGGAACCAGATTTCAATAGGTACGTTGACATCGCCTGTAAAGCACAGGAAGAGGGGCACAACTTCGACAATGATGCACTTGGCCAAAAAGGGCGTATGCGTTTTCTCCTGAATATATTCAGGAGAAAACGCATACGCCCTTTTTGGCCAAGCAAGCAAGCGGGCAATGCAAATCTGCACTACAAAGAAGTATCTCTTCACTATGGTCAAAATGGACATCCACAAAATGTGTAAAAACCAGAAAGGCAAGACAGGCCCTGGAGAACAGGGAGCCTTGTTATGCTGATGGGCGGGAAGTAAATTGCCAACTGCCTCACAGGAGGAGTGCAAAGTGTTCCCTAAAACAAGTAAACAACAGAGCTACAGAGCCAAGGGCACTTCCAGTCTAGGGAATATACCTTGGGAAAACTGAGAATCAATAAGACAGAGCCACTCCCAAATTTAGGACTGCAGTGCTTACAAGAACCTCAACTTGGGTATACCTTAAATATCCCAGGAAATATAAAAATGGTACAAAACATTGTGGTACTTATGTACGATGGAATATCCCTCAGCCATGAAATCAATGTCATAAGACCAGTAGCCGCAAAATGAGTGGATTCAGTTACGATGATTCTAAGTGAAATAAGTCACGCAGAAAAAGAAACTTATCATAAGATATCACTTATGAATGTCCTGTAAACATGGCAACACATGAACTGAGTTAGGAAAGAGAACAGTGTCTAACATTTAGAAAAAACTCTTATGCCTGTTTAAGGGTGAAGGAGAGGTGGGGTGATGCATAAAACCAGAGTTTGATATAAGCACAAGTACCGTTCTAAAAACGAACTAAGGAATAGACAAGATCTAAACCTTCCTCAGTGAAAGGGAGTCAAATCGCCATATTTCCCGCAGAGGGATATATCTGACTAGTAAGAATCTTAAAACCTATGTATTGATATGTCTCCGTAAGGGAATGAAGTGTGTCTAGACTGGCAGAAACATGGCAGCGAGAATCAGCCTAAACCCACTATAAAAATGAATTTCAAAAACAAAACAAAAAACAGGGAATTTCTTTACAATTCCTTCAGGGTCTCTGACGAAACCTGGAATGACCCTATCTACAATGACATCTGGATGTGGCAAAAGGCTGGACACTTGGGACTGAGAGGATTGGTGAGATTGGGTGAGCAAATGCAGACCATTTAAAGCAATAATTCATGGCACCGATTCCATGGGTCCCAAATCTCCAGGTTGAAGGGAATATTACTACAGGTATAACATGTACGGGAAACCTAGAGAATGGACACATTGTGAATACGAAAGGTTTCTAAAACTCAACGAATAATCTCTCTCCTGGTGTGCCGGTTTGACTTTCCAACTGCTTTACTATAAATCTACCAACTTGGAGAGACAGCCCCTTTAACTTCCTGGTTCGCACGCGTTGCCAATTTGGCAGAGGATTGTAGGGAAGAGGGAGAACCAATGAGAGAGTACTTTTCAGGCATTTGGACGGGCACATGTCACCATAATGTCCCAGCAGGAAGAAGAATTGACCAAAGTCTCAGGCACCATCCAGGAACCAGTATAGGTCCTGAACCAAAATTTTGGACTTGCGTTCAGCTCACAAATAAAACGAGTTGAAACATGGAGCTCAGCGGCACAGCAATTCACAAACTGGAAGAGTAATAAAGGACAACTATTGTCCAAATATCTGTTGAGGGAAGGCAACGAGGAGGACTTGAAAGCGTGGCAGAATAGCAGGAAACAGAATTTAAGAGGTATGTTGTAATCGCATTTAAAGCACAGGAAGAGGGGCACAACTTCGTCAATGAAGCACTTGTCAAAAAGGGCGTATGCATTTTCTCCTGTATATATTCAGGAGAAAACACATACGCCCTTTTTGGCCAAGCAAGAAAGAGGGCAATGCAAATCTGCATTACAAAGGAGTTTCACTTCCAACCTGTCAAAAGGGACATCCACAAAATGTGTAAAATCCAGAAAGGAAAGACAGGCTCTGGAGAACAGGGAGCCTTGTTATGCTGATGGGCGGAATTTAAATTGCCAATTCCCTCACAGGAGGAGTGCAATGTATTCCCTAAAACAAGTAAACAACAGAGCTACAGAGCCAAGGGCACTTCCAGTCTAGGGAATGTACCTTGGGAAAACTAAAAATCAATAAGACAGAGCCACCCCCAAATTTAGGCCTGCACTGCTTACAAGAACCTCAACTTGGGTACACCTTAAATATCCCAGGAAATATTAAAATGGTTCAAAAAATTGTGGTACTTACGTATGATGGAATATCCCTCAGCCATGAAATGAATGTCATAAGTCCAGTAGCAGCAAAATGAGTGGATTCAGGTTCGATGATTCTAAGTGAAATAAGTCACACAGAAAAAGAAACTTATCATAAGATATCACTTATGAAAATCCTGTAAATATGGCTACACATGAACTGAGTTAGGAAAGAGAACAGAATCTAACATTTAGAACACACACTTATGCCTGCTTAAGGGGGAAGGAGAGGTGGGTTGATGCATAAAACCAGAGTTTGATATAAGCAGAGGTACCGTTCCAAACATCAACTATGGAATAGACAAGATCTACACCTTCCTCAGTGAAAGGGACTCAAAACCACATATTTCCCGCAGAGGAATATATCTGACTAGTAAGAATCTTAACACCTATGTATTGATATATCTCCTTAAGTGAATAACATGTGTCTAGACTGGCATAAACATGGCAGCGAGAATCAGCTAAAACACACAATAAAAAGGAATTTCAAAAACAAAAGAAAAAACCAGGGCAATTCTTTACAATTCCTTGAGGGTCTCTGATGAAACCTGGAATGACCCTATCTACAATGACAGCTGGATGTGGCATAAGGCTGGACACTTGGGACTGAGAGGATTGGTGAGATTGGGTGAGCAAATGCAGACCCTTTAAAGCAATAATGCATGGCCCCCATTCCATGGGTCCCAACTCTCCAGGTTGAAGGGAATATTACTATAGCTATAACATGTACGGGAAACCTAGAAAATGGACGCACTGTGAATACAAAAGGTTTCTAAAACTCAACGAATAGTCCCTCTCCTGGTGCTCCGGTTTGACTTTCTAACTGCTTTACTATCAATCTCCCAACTTGGAGAGACAGTCCCTTTAACCTCCTGGTTTGCACAGGTTGCCAATTAGGCAGAGGATGGAACGGAAGAGGGAGAACCAATGAGAGAGTAGCTGATAGGCATTTGGACGTGCACATGTCACTCTAATTTCCTGGCAGGAAGAAGAATTAACCAAAGTCTCAGCCACCCACCGGGAACCAGTATAGGTCCTGATCCAAAATTTTGGACTTGTGTTCAGCTCACAAAAAACGAGTTGAAAAATGGAGCTCAGGGGCACAGCAATTCACAAACTGGCAGAGTAATAAAGGACAACTATCGTCCAAAAATCTGTCGAGGGAAGTCAACTAGGCAGACTTGAAAGCGAGGCCGAATAGCAGGAAACAGATTTCAAGAGGTACGTTTGAATCGCCTTTAAAGCACAGGAAGAGGGGCTCAACTTCGACAATGATGCACAGGAGAAAACGCATACGCACATTTTGGCCAAGCAAGCAAGCGGGCAATGCAAATCTGCGCTACAAAGAAGTATCACTTCCCACGGGTCAAAAGGGACATCCACAAAATGTGTAAAAACCAGAAGGCAAGACAGGCCCTGGGAAACAGGGAGCCTTATTATGTTGATGGGCGGGATGTAAATAGCAAACTGCCTCACTGGAGGAGTGCATTGTGTTCCCTAAAGCAAGTAAACAACAGAGCTACAGAGCCAAGGGCACTTCCAGTCTAGGGAATATACCTTGTGGAAACTGAAAATCAATAATACAGAGCCACCCCGAAATTTAGGGCTGCACTGCTTACAAGAACCTCAACTTGGGTACACCTTAAATATCCCAGGAAATATAAAAATGGTTAAAAAAATTGTGGTACTTACGTACGATGGAATATCCCTCATCCAGGAAATCAATATCATAAGACCTGTAGCAGCAAAGTGAGTGGATTCAGGTACGATGATTCTAAGTGAAATAAGTCACACAGAAAAATACACTTATCATAAGATATCACTTATGAAGATCCTGTAAACATGGCTACACATGAACTGAGTTAGGAAAGAGAACAGAGTCTCACATTTAGAAAACACTCTTATGCCTGCATAAGGGAGAAGGAGAGGTGGGGTGATGCATAAAACCAGAGATTGATATAAGCACGTGTACCGTTTCTAAAACCAACTTTGGAATAGACAAGACATACACCTTACTCAGTGAAAGGGACTCAAAACCCCATATTTCCCGCAAAGGAATAGATCTGACTATTAAGTATCTTAAAACCTATGTATTGATATGTGTCCGTAAGGGAATCAAGTGTGTCTAGACTGGCATGAAAATGGCAGCGAGAATCAGCTAAAACCCACTATAAAAAAGGAATTTCAAAAACAAAAGAAAAAACCAGGGAAATTCTTTACAATTCCTTGAGGGTCTCTGATGAAACCTGGAATGACCCTATCTACAATGACAACTGGATGAGGCATAAGGCTGGACACTTGGGACTGAAACGATTGGTGAGATTGGGTGAGCAAAGGCAGACCATTTAAAGCAATAATGCATGGCCCCAACTCCATGGGTCCCAAATCTCCAGGTTGAAGGGAATATTACTACAGCTATAACATGTACGGGAAACGTAGGGAATGGACACACTGTGAATACAAAAGGTGTCTAAAACTCAACGAATAGTCCCTCTCCTGGTGCTCCGGTTTGAATTTCCAACTGCTTTACTATCAATCTCCCAACTTGGAGAGACAGCCCATTAAGCTCCTGGTTCGCACAGGTTGCCAATTTGGCAGAGGATGGAAGGGAAGAGGGAGAACCAATGTGAGAGTAGCTGATAGGCATTTGGACGGGCACATGTCACTCTAATTTCCCGGCAGAAAGAAGAATTAACCAAAGTCTCAGCCACCCACCGTGAACGAGTATAGGTCCTGCACCAAAATTTTGGACTTGCGTACAGCTCACAAAAAACGAGTTGAAAAATGGAGCTCAGGGGCACAGCAATTCACAAACTGGCAGAGTAATAAAGGACAACTATCGTCCAAAAATCTGTTGAGGGAAGGCAACGAGGCGGACTTGAAAGCGAGGCAGAATAGCAGGAAACAGATTTCAAGAGGTACGTTGGAATCGCCTTTAAAGCACAGGAAGAGGGGCACAACTTCGACAATGATGCACTTGGCAAAAAGGGCGTATGCGTTTTCTCCGGAATATATTCAGGAGAAAATGCATACGCCCTTTTTGGCCAAGCAAGCAAGCGGGCAATGCAAATCTGCACTACAAAGAAGTATCACTTCCCACCGTTCAAAAGGGACATCCAGCAAATGTGTAAAAACTAGAAAGGCAAGACCGGCCCTGTGGAACAGGGAGCCTTGTTATGCTGATGGGCGGGATGTAAATTGCCAACTGCCTCACTGGAGGAGTGCATTGCGTTCTCTAAAACTAGTAAACAACAGAGCTACAGAGCCAAGGGCACTTCCAGTCTAGGCAATATACCTTGGGAAAACTGAAAATCAATAAGACAGAGCCACCCCCAAATTTAGGGCTGCACTGCTTACAAGAACCTCAACTTGAGTACTCCTTAAATATCCCAGGAAATATAAAAATGGTTCAAAAAACTGTGGTATTTATGTACGATGGAATATCCCTCAGCCATGAAATCAATGTCATAAGACCAGGAGCAGCAAAGTGAGTGGATTCAGGTACGATGATTCTAAGTGAAATAAGGCACACAGAAAAAGAAACTTATCATAAGATATCACTTATGAAGATCCTGAAAACATGGGTACACATGAACTGAGTTAGGAAAGAGAACAGAGTCTCACATTTAGAAAACACTCTTGTGCCTGCTTAAGGGGAAAGGAGAGGTGGGGTGATGGATAAAACCAGAGTTTGATATAAGTACAGGTACCATTTCTAAAACCAACTCTGGAATAGACAAGACCTACACCTTCCTCAGTGAAAGGGACTCAAAACCCCATATTTCCCGCAGAGGAATAGATCTGACTAGTAAGAAACTTAAAACCTATGTATTAATATGTCTCTGTAAGGGAATCAAGTGTGTCTAGACTGGCATAAACATGGCAGCGAGAATCAGCTCAAACCCACTATAAAAAGGAATTTCAAAAACAAAACCAAAAAACAGGGAAATTTTTTATGTTTCCTTCAGGGTCTCTGATGAAACCTGGAATGAACCTATCTACAATGACAGCTGGATGTGGCATAAGGCTTGACACATGGGACTGAGAGGATTGGTGAGATAGGGTGAGCAAATGCAGACCCTTTAAAGCAAAAATGCATGGCCCCCATTCCATGTGTCCCAACTCTCTATGTTGTAGTGAATATTACTACAGCTATAACATGTACGGGAAACCTAGAGAATGGACACACTGTTAATATAAAAGTTTTCTAAAACTCAACGAGTAGTCCCTCTCCTGGTGCTCCGGTTTGACTTTCCAACTGCTTTACTATCAATCTCCCAACTTGGAGAGACAACCCCTTTAACCTCCTGGTTCGCACAGGTTGCCAATTTGGCAGAGGATGGAAGGGAAGAGGGAGAACCAATGAGAGAGTAGCTGTTAGGCATTTGGACGGGCACATGTCACTCTAATTTCCTGTCATGAAGAAGAATTCACCAGAGTCTCAGCCACTCATCGGGAACCAGTATAGATACTGAACCAAAATTTTGGACTTGCGTACAGCTCACAAAAAACGAGTTGAAAAATGGAGCTCAGGGGCACAGCAATTCACAAACTGGCAGAGTAATAAAGGACAACTATCTTCCAAAAATCTGTTGAGGGAAGGCAACGAGGCGGACTTGAAAGCGAGGCAGAATAGCAGGAAACAGATTTCAAGAGGTACATTGGAATCGCCTTTAAAGCACAGGAAGAGGGGCACAACTTCGACAATGATGCACTTGGCCAAAAAGGGCGTATGCATTT
The DNA here is from genome assembly GCF_964165515.1 of Mesoplodon bidens. Taxonomy (NCBI): domain Eukaryota; kingdom Metazoa; phylum Chordata; class Mammalia; order Artiodactyla; family Ziphiidae; genus Mesoplodon; species Mesoplodon bidens. Next base: position 17,499 of record NW_027672141.1, read on the forward strand.
TCTCCTGAATATATTCAGGAGAAAACACATACGCGTTTTTGGCCAAGCAAGCAAGCGGGCAATGCAAATCTGCACTACAAAGAAGTATCACTTCCCACTGGTCAAAAGGGACATCCACAAATGTGTAAAAACCAGAAAGGCAAGACAGGCCATGGAGAAAAGGGAGCCTTGTTATTCTGATAGGTGGGATGTAAATTGCCACCTGCCTCACTGGAGGAGTGCATTGCGTTCCCTAAAACAAGTAAACAACAGAGCTACAGAGCCAAGTGCACTTCCAGTCTAGGGAATATACCTTGGGAAAACTGAAAATCAATAAGACAGAGCCACCCCCAAATTTACGGCTGCACTGCTTACAAGAACCTCAACTTGGGTACACCTTAAATATACCAGGAAATATAAAAATGGTTCTAAAAACTGTGGTATTTATGTACGATGGAATATCCCTCAGCCATGAAATCAATGTCATAAGACCAGGAGCAGCAAAGTGAGTGGATTCAGGTACGATGATTCTAAGTGAAATAAGTCACACAGAAAAAGAAACTTATCATAAGATATCACTTATGAAGATCCTGTAAACACGGCTACACATGAACTGAGTTATGAAAGAGAACAGAGTCTCACATTTAGAAAACACTCTTATGCCTGCTTAAGGGGAAATGAGAGGTGGGGTGATGCATAAATCCAGAGCTTGATATAAGCACAGGTACCATTTCTAAAACCAACTTTGGAATAGACAAGACCTACACCTTTCTCAGTGGAAGGGACTCAAAATCCCATATTTCCCACAGAGGAATAGATGTGACTAGTAAGAATCTTAAAACCTATGTATTGATATGTCTCCGGAAAGGAATCAAGTGTGTCTAGACTGGCATAAACATGGCTTCGTGAATCAGCTCAAACCCACTATAAAAAGGAATTTCAAAAACAGAACCAAAAAACAGGGAAATTCTTAACATTTCCTTCAGGGTCTCTGATGAAACCTGGAATGACCCTATCTACAATGACAGCTGGATGTGGCATAAGCCTGGACACTTGGGACTGAGAGGATTGGTGAGATTGGGTGAGCAAATGCAGACCCTTTAAAGCAAAAATGCATGTCCCCCATTCCATGGGTCCCAACTCTCCAGGTTGAAGGGAATATTGCTACAGCTATAACATGTACCAGAAACCTAGAAAATGGACACACTGTGAATACAAAAGGTTTCTAAAACTCAACGAGTAGTCCCACGCCTGGTGCTCCGGTTTGACTTTCCAACTGCTTTACTATCAATCTCCCAACTTGGAGAGACAACCCCTTTAACCTCCTGGTTCGCACAGGTTGCCAATTTGCCAGAGGATGGAAGGGAAGAGGGAGAACCAATGAGAGAGTAGCTGTTAGGCATTTGGACGGGTACATGTCACTCTAATTTCCCGGCAGGAAGAAGAATTAACCAGTGTCTCAGCCACCCACCGGGAACCAGTATAGGTCCTGAACCAAAATTTGGACTTGCGTACAGCTCACAAAAAACGAGTTGAAAAATGGAGCTCAGGGGCACAGCAATTCACAAACTGGCAGAGTAATAAAGGACAACTATCGTCCAAAAATCTGTTGAGGGAAGGCAACGAGGCAGACTTGAAAGCGAGGCAGAATAGCAGGAAACAGATTTTAAGAGGTACGTTGGAATCGCCTTTAAAGCACAGGAAGAGGGGCACAACTTCGACAATGATGCACTTGGCCAAAAAGGGCGTATGCGTTTTCCCCTGAATATATTCAGGAGAAATCACATACGCCCCTTTTGGCCAAGCAAGCAAGCGGGCAATGCAAATCTGCACTACAAAGAAGTATCACTTCCCACCAGTCAAAAGGGACATCCACAAAATGTGTAAAAACCAGAAAGGCAAGACAGGCCCTGTAGAACTGGGAGCCTTTTTATGGTGATGGGCGGGATGTAAATTGCCAACTACCTCACTGGAGGAGTGCATTGCGTTCCCTAAAACAAGTAAACAACAGAGCTACTGAGCCAAGGGCACTTCCAGTCTAGGGAATATACCTTGGGAAAACTGAACATCAATAAGACAGAGCCACCCCCAAATTTAGGGCTGCACTGCTTACAAGAACCTCAACTTGGGTACACCTTAAATATCGCAGGAAATATAAAAATGGTTCAAAAAACTGTGGTATTTATGTACGATGGAATATCCCTCAGCCATGAAATCAATGTCATAAGACCAGGAGCAGCAAAGTGAGTGGATTCAGGTACGATGATTCTAAGTGAAATAAGTCACACAGAAAAAGAAACTTATCATAAGATATCACTTATGAAGATCCTGTAAACATGGCTACACATGAACTGAGTTAGGAAAGAGAACAGAGTCTCACATTTAGAAAACACTCTTATGCCTGCTTAAGGGGAAATGAGAGGTGGGGTGATGCATAAAACCAGAGTTTGATATAAGTACAGGTACCATTTCTAAAACCAACTGTGGAATAGAAAAGACCTACACCTTCCTCAGTGAAAGGGTCTCAAAACCCCATATTTCCCGCAGAGGAATAGATCTTACTAGTAAGAATCTTAAAACCTATTTATTGATATGTCTCTGTAAGGGAATCAAGTGTGTCTAGACTGGCATAAACATGGCAGCGAGAATCAGCTCAAACCCACTATAAAAAGGAATTTCAAAAACAAAACCAAAAAACAGGGAAATTCTTTACATTTCCTTCAGGGTCTCTGATGAAACCTGGAATGACCCTATCTACAATGACAGCTGGATGTGGCATAAGGCTGGACACTTGGAACTGAGAGGATTGGTGAGATTGGGTGAGCAAATGCAGACCCTTTAAAGCAAAAATGCATGGCACCCATTCCATGGGTCCCAACTATCCAGGTTGAAGGGAATATTACTACAGCTATAACATGTACGGGAAACCTAGAGAATGGACACACTGTGAATACAAAAAGTTTCTAAAACTCAACGAGTAGTCCCTCTCCTGGTGCTACGGTTTGACTTTCCAACTGCTTTACTATCAATCTCCCAACTTGGAGAGACAACCCCTTTAACCTCCTGGTTCGCACAGGTTGCCAATTTGGCAGAGGATGGAAGGGAAGAGGGAGAACCAATGAGAGAGTAGCTGTTAGGCATTTGGATGGGCACATGTGACTCTAATTTCCCGGCAGGAAGAAGAATTAACCAGAGTCTCAGCCACCCACCGGGAACCAGTATAGTTCCTAAACCAAAATTATGGACTTGCGTACAGCTCACAGAAAACGAGTTGAAAAATGGAGTTCAGAGGCACAGCAATTCACACACTGGCAGAGTAATAAAGGACAAATAGCATCCAAAAATCTGTTGAGGGAAGGCAAAGAGGCGGACTTGAAAGCCAGGCAGAGTGGCAGGAAACAGATTTCAAGAGGTACGTTGGAATCGCCTTTAAAGCACAGGAAGAGGGGCACAACTTCGACAATGACACACTTGGCCAAATAGGGCGTATGCGTTTTCTCCTGAATATATTCAGGATAAAACGCATACTCCCTTTTTGGCCAAGCAAGCAAGCGAGCAATGCAAATCTGCACTACAAAGAAGTATCACTTCCAACCGGTCAAAAGGGACATCCACAAAATGTGTAAAAAACAGAAAGGCAAGACAGGCCCTGGAGAACAGGAAGCCTTGTTATGCTGATGGACAGGATGTAAATTGCTAACTGCCTCACTGGTGGAGTGCATTGTGTTCCCTAAAACAAGTAAACACCCGAGCTCCAGAGACAAGGACACTTCCAGTCTAGGGAATATACCTTGGAAAAACTGAAAATCAATAAGACAGAACCACCCCCAAATTTAGGGCTGCACTGCTTACAAGAACCTCAACTTGGGTACACCTTAAATATCCCAGGAAATATAAAAATGGTTCAAAAAACTGTGGTATTTATGTACGATATAATATCCCTCAGCCATGAAATCAATGTCATAACACCAGGAGCATCAAATTGAGTGGATTCAGGTACGATGATTCTAAGTGAAATAAGTCACACAGAAAAAGAAACTTATCATAAGATATCACTTATGAAGATCCTGTAAACATGGCTACACATGAACTGAGTTAGGAAAGAGAACAGAGTCTCACATTTAGAAAACACTCTTATGCCTGCTTAAGGGGAAAGGAGAGGTGGGGTGATGCATAAATCCAGAGTTTGATATAAGCACAGGTACCATTTCTATAACCAACTGTGGAATAGACAAGACCTACACCTTCCTCAGTGAAAGGGACTCAAAACACCATATTTCCCGCAGAAAAATAGATCTGACTAGTAAGAATCTTAAAACCTATGTATTGATATGTCTCTGTAAGGGAATCAAGTGTGTCTAGACTGGCATAAACATGGCAGCGAGAATCAGCTCAAACCCACTATAAAAAGGAATTTCAAAAATAAAACCAAATAACAGGGAAATTCTTTACATTTCCTTCAGGGTCTCTGATGAAACCTGGAATGACCCTATCTACAATGACAGCTGGATGTGGCATAAGGCTGGACACTTGGGACTGAGAGGATTGGTGAGATAGGGTGAGCAAATGCAGACCCTTTCAAGCAAAAATGCATGGCCCCCATTCCATGTGTCCCAACTCTCTATGTTGTAGGAAATATTACTACAGCTATAACATGTACGGGAAACCTAGAGAATGGACACATTGTGAATACAAAAGGTTTCTAAAACTCAACGATTAGTCCCACTCCTGGTGCTCCGGTTTGACTTTCCAAATGCTTTACTATCAATCTCCCAACTTGGAGAGACAACCCCTTTAACCACCTGGTTCGCACAGGTTGCCAATTTGGCAGAGGATGGAAGGGAAGGGGGAGAACCAATGAGAGAGTAGCTGTTAGGCATTTGGACGGGCACATGTCACTATAATTTCCTGGCAGGAAGAAGAATTAACCAGAGTCTCAGCCACCCATCGGGAACCAGTATAGATACTGAACCAAAATTTTGGACTTGCGTACAGCTCACAAAAAACGAGTTGAAAAATTGAGCTCAGGGGCACAGCAATTCACAAACTGGCAGAGTAATAAAGGACAACTATCGTCCAAAAATCTGTTGAGGGAAGCCTGCGAGGCGGACTTGAATGCGAGACAGAATAGCAGGAAACAGATTTCAAGAGGTACGTTGGAATTGCCTTTAAAGCACAGGAAGAGGGGCACAACTTCGACAATGACGCACTTGGCCAAAAAGGGCGTATGCGTTTTCTCCTGAATATATTCAGGAGAAAACACATACGCCCTTTTCGGCCAAGCAAGCAAGCGGGCAATGCAAATCTGCACTACAAAGAATTATCACATCAAACCGGTCAAAAGGGACATCCACAAAATGTGTAAAAACCAGAAAGGCAAGACAGGCCCTGGAGAACAGGGTGCCTTGTTATTCTGATGGGCGGGATGTAAATTGCCAACTGCCTCACTGGAGGAGTGCATTGCGTTCCCTAAAACAAGTAAACAACAGAGCTACAGAGCCAAGGGCACTTCCAGTCTAGGGAATATACCTTGGGAAAACTGAAAATCAATAAGACAGAGCCACCCCCATATTTAGGGCTGCACTGCTTACAAGAACCTCAACTTGGGTACACCTTAAATATCCCAGAAAATATAACAATGGTTCAAAAAACTGTGGTATTTATGTACGATGGAATATCCCTCAGCCATGAAATCAATGTCATAAGACCAGGAGCAGCAAAGTGAGTGGATTCAGGTACGATGATTCTAAGTAAATAAGTCACACAGAAACAGAAACATATCATAAGATATCACTTTTGAAGATCCTGTAAACATGGCTACACATGAACTGAGGAATGAAAGAGAACAGCGTCTCACATTTAGAAAACACTCTTATGCCTGCTTAAGGGGAAATGAGAGGTGGGGTGATGCATAAAACCAGAGCTTGATATAAGCACAGGTACCATTTCTAAAACCAACTCTGGAATAGACAAGACCTACACCTTCCTCAGTGAAAGGGACTCAAAATACCATATTTCCCGCAGCGGAATAGATCTGACTAGTAAGAATCTTAAAACCTATGTATTGATATGTCTCCGTAAGGGAATCAAGTGTGTCTAGACTGGCATAAACATGGCAGCGTGAATCAGCTCAAACCCACTATAAAAAGGAACTTCAAAAACAAAACCAAAAAACAGGGAAATTCTTTACATTTCCTTCAGGGTCTCTGATGAAACCTGGAATGACCCTATCTACAATGACAGCTGGATGTGGCATAAGGCTGGACACTTGGGACTGAGAGGATTGGTGAGATTGGGTGAGCAAATGCAGACCCTTTAAAGCAAAAATGCATGTCCCCCATTCCATGGGTCCCAACTCTCCAGGTTGAAGGGAATATTGCTACATCTATAACATGTACCGAAAATCTAGAGAATGGACACACTGTGAATACAAATGGTTTCTAAAACTCAACGAGTAGTCCCACTCCTGGTGCTCCGGTTTGACTTTACAACTGCTTTACTATCAATCTCCCAACTTGGAGAGACAACCCCTTTAACCTCCTGGTTCGCACAGGTTGCCAATTTGGCAGAGGATGGAAGGGAAGAGGGAGAACCAATGAGAGAGTAGCTGTTAGGCATTTGGACGGGCACATGTCACTCTAATTTCCCGGCAGGAAGAAGAATTAACCAGTGTCTCAGCCACCCACCGGGAACCAGTATAGGTCCTGAGCCAAAATTTGGACTTGCGTACAGCTCACAAAAAACGAGTTGAAAAATAGAGCTCAGGGGCACAGCAATTCACAAACTGGCAGAGTAATAATGGACAACTATCGTCCAAAAATGTGTTGAGGGAAGGCAACGAGGCGGAGTTGAATGCGGGCAGAATAGCAGGAAACAGATTTCAAGAGGTACGTTGGAATCGCCTTTAAAGCACAGGAAGAGGGGCACAACTTCGACAATGACGCACTTGGCCAAAAAGGGAGTATGCGTTTTCTCCTGAATATATTGAGGAGAAAACGCATACGCCCTTTTTGGCGTAGCAAGCAAGTGGGCAATGAAAATCTGCATTACAAAGAAGTATCATATCCCACCGGTCAAATGGGACATCCACAAAGTGTGTAAAAACCAGAAAGGCAAGACAGGCCCTGGAGAACAGGGAGCCTTGTTATGCTGATGGGCGGGATGTAAATTGCCAACTGCCTCACTGGAGGAGTGCATTGCGTTCCCTAAAACAAGTAAATAACACAGCTACAGAGGCAATGGCACTTCCAGTCTAGGAAATATACCTTGGGAAAACTGAAAATCAATAAGACACAGCCACCACCAAATTTAGGGCTGCACAGCTTACAAGAACCTCAACTTGGGTACACCTTAAATATCCCAGGAAATATAAAACATTGTTCAAAAAACTGTTGTATTTATGTACCATGGAATATCCCTCAGCCATGAAATCAATGTCATAAGACCAGGAACAGCAAAGTGAGTGGATTCAGGTACGATGATTCTAACTGAAATAAGTCACACAGAAAAATAAACTTATCACAAGATATCACTTATGAAGTTCCTGTAAACATGGCTACACATGAACTGAGTTAGGAAAGAGAAGAGAGTCTCACATTTAGAAAACACTCTTATGCCTGCTTAAGGGGAAAGGAGAGGTGGGGTGATGCATAAAACCAGAGTTTGATATAAGTACATATACCAATTCTAAAACCAACAGTGGAATAGACAAGACCTACACCTTCCTCAGTGAAAGGGACTGAAAACCCCATATTTCCTGCAGAGGAATACATCTGACTAGTAAGAATCTTAAAACCTATGTATTGATATGTCTCTGTAAGGGAATCAAGTGTGTCTAGTCTGGCATAAACATGGCAGTGAGAATCAGCTCAAACCCACTATAAAAAGGAATTTCAAAAATAAAACCAAATAACAGGGAAATTATTTACATTTCCTTCAGGGTCTCTGATGAAACCTGGAATGATCCTATCTACAATGACAGCTGGATGTGGCATAAGGCTGGACACTTGGTACTGAGAGGATTGGTGAGATTGGGTGAGGAAATGCAGACCCTTTAAAGCAAAAATGCATGGCCCACATTCCATGGCTCCCAACTCTCCAGGTTGAAGGGAATATTACTACAGCTATAACATGTAAGGGAAACCTAGAGAATGGACACACTGTGAATACAAAAGGTTTCTAAAACTCAACGAGTAGTCCCTCTCCTGGTGCTCCGGTTTGACTTTCCAACTTCTTTACTATCAATCTCCCAACTTGGAGAGACAGCCCCTTTAACATCCTGGTTTGCACAGGTTGCCAATTTGGCAGAGGACTGAAGGGAAGAGGGAGAACCAATGAGAGAGTAGCTGTTAGGCATTTGGATGGGCACATGTCACTCTAATTTCCAGGCAGGAAGAAGTATTAAACAGAGTCTCAGCCACCCACCGGGAACCACTATAGGTCCTGATCCAAAATTTTGGACTTGCGTACAGCTCACAAAAAACGAGTTGAAAAATAGAGCTCAGGGGCACAGCAATTCACAAACTGGCAGAGTAATAATGGACAACTATCGTCCAAAAATGTGTTGAGGGAAGGCAACGAGGCGGAGTTGAATGCAGGCAGAATAGCAGGAAACAGATTTCAAGAGGTACGTTGGAATCGCCTTTAAAGCACAGGAAGAGGGGCACAACTTCGACAATGACGCACTTGGCCAAAAAGGGAGTATGCGTTTTCTCCTGAATATATTGAGGAGAAAACGCATACGCCCTTTTTGGCGTAGCAAGCAAGTGGGCAATGAAAATCTGCATTACAAAGAAGTATCATATCCCACCGGTCAAATGGGACATCCACAAAGTGTGTAAAAACCAGAAAGGCAAGACAGGCCCTGGAGAACAGGGAGCCTTGTTATGCTGATGGGCGGGATGTAAATTGCCAACTGCCTCACTGGAGGAGTGCATTGCGTTCCCTAAAACAAGTAAATAACACAGCTACAGAGGCAATGGCACTTCCAGTCTAGGAAATATACCTTGGGAAAACTGAAAATCAATAAGACACAGCCACCACCAAATTTAGGGCTGCACAGCTTACAAGAACCTCAACTTGGGTACACCTTAAATATCCCAGGAAATATAAAACATTGTTCAAAAAACTGTTGTATTTATGTACCATGGAATATCCCTCAGCCATGAAATCAATGTCATAAGACCAGGAACAGCAAAGTGAGTGGATTCAGGTACGATGATTCTAACTGAAATAAGTCACACAGAAAAATAAACTTATCACAAGATATCACTTATGAAGTTCCTGTAAACATGGCTACACATGAACTGAGTTAGGAAAGAGAAGAGAGTCTCACATTTAGAAAACACTCTTATGCCTGCTTAAGGGGAAAGGAGAGGTGGGGTGATGCATAAAACCAGAGTTTGATATAAGTACATATACCAATTCTAAAACCAACAGTGGAATAGACAAGACCTACACCTTCCTCAGTGAAAGGGACTGAAAACCCCATATTTCCTGCAGAGGAATACATCTGACTAGTAAGAATCTTAAAACCTATGTATTGATATGTCTCTGTAAGGGAATCAAGTGTGTCTAGTCTGGCATAAACATGGCAGTGAGAATCAGCTCAAACCCACTATAAAAAGGAATTTCAAAAATAAAACCAAATAACAGGGAAATTATTTACATTTCCTTCAGGGTCTCTGATGAAACCTGGAATGATCCTATCTACAATGACAGCTGGATGTGGCATAAGGCTGGACACTTGGTACTGAGAGGATTGGTGAGATTGGGTGAGGAAATGCAGACCCTTTAAAGCAAAAATGCATGGCCCACATTCCATGGCTCCCAACTCTCCAGGTTGAAGGGAATATTACTACAGCTATAACATGTAAGGGAAACCTAGAGAATGGACACACTGTGAATACAAAAGGTTTCTAAAACTCAACGAGTAGTCCCTCTCCTGGTGCTCCGGTTTGACTTTCCAACTTCTTTACTATCAATCTCCCAACTTGGAGAGACAGCCCCTTTAACATCCTGGTTTGCACAGGTTGCCAATTTGGCAGAGGACTGAAGGGAAGAGGGAGAACCAATGAGAGAGTAGCTGTTAGGCATTTGGATGGGCACATGTCACTCTAATTTCCAGGCAGGAAGAAGTATTAAACAGAGTCTCAGCCACCCACCGGGAACCAGTATAGGTCCTGATCCAAAATTTTGGACTTGCGTACAGCTCACAAAAAACGAGTTGAAAAATGGAGCTCAGAGGCACAGCAATTCACAAACTGGCAGAGTAATAAAGGACAACTATCGTCCAAAAATCTGTTGAGGGAAGGCAACGAGTCAGACTTGAAAGCGAGGCAGAATAGCAGGAAACAGATTTTAAGAGGTACGTTGGAATCTTCTTTAAAGCACAGGAAGAGGGGCACAACTTCGACAATGATGCACTTGGCCAAAAAGTGCGTATGTGTTTTCCCCTGAATATATTCAGGAGAAAACACATACGCCACTTTTGGCCAAGCAAGCAAGCGGTCAATGCAAATCTGCACTACAAAGAAGTATCACTTCCCACCAGTCAAAAGGGACATCCACAAAATGTGTAAAAACCAGAAAGGCAAGACAGGCCCTGGAGAACAGGGAGCCTTGTTATGCTGATGGGCGGGATGTAAAATGCCAACTGCCTCACTGGAGGAGTGCATTGCGTTCCCTAAAACAAGTAAACAACAGAGCTACAGAGCCAAGGGCACTTCCATTCTAGGGAATATACCTTGGGAAAACTGACAATCAATAAGACAGAGCCACCCCCATATTTAGGGCTGCACTGCTTACAAGAACCTCAACTTGCGTACACCTTAAATATCCCAGGAAATATAAAAATGGTTCAAAAAACTGTGGTATTTATGTACGATGGAATATCCCTCAGCCATGAAATCAATGTCATAAGACCAGGAGCAGCAAAGTGAGTGGATTCAGGTACGATGATTCTAAGTGAAATAAGTCACACAGAAAAAGAAACTTATCATAAGATATCACTTATGAAGATCCTGTAAACATGGCTACACATGAACTGATTTAGGAAAGAGAACAGAGTCTCACATTTAGAAAACACTGTTATGCCTGCTTAAGGGGAAAGGAGAGGTGGGGTGATGCATAAAACCAGAGTTTGATATAAGCACAGGTACCATTTCTATAACCAACTGTGGAATAGACAAGACCTACACCTTCCTCAGTGAAAGTGACTCAAAACCCCATATTTCCCGCAGAGGAATTGATCTTACTAGTAAGAATCTTAAAACCTATGTATTGATATGTCTCTGTAAGGGAATCAAGTGTGTCTAGACTGACATAAACATGGCAGCGAGAATCAGCTCAAACCCACTATAAAAAGGAATTTCAAAAACAAAACCAAAAAACAGGGAAAATCTTTACATTTCCTTCAGGGTCTCTGATGAAACCTGGAATGACCCTATCTACAATGACAGCTGGATGTGGCATAAGGCTGGACACTTGGGACTGAGAGGATTGGTGAGATTGGGTGAGCAAATGCAGACCCTTTAAAGCAAAAATGCATGGTCCCCATTCCATGGCTCCCAACTCTCCAGGTTGAAGGGAATATTACTACAGCTATAACATGTACAGGAAACCTAGAGAATGGACACACTGTGAATACAAAAGGTTTCTAAAACTCAACGATTAGTCCCTCTCCCGGTGCTACGGTTTGACTTTCCAACTGCTTTACTATCAATCTCCCAACTTGGAGAGACAACCCCTTTAACCTCCTGGTTCGCACAGGTTGCCAATTTGGCAGAGGATGGAAGGGAAGAGGGAGAACCAATGAGAGAGTAGCTGTTAGGCATTTGGACGGGCACATGTCACTATAGTTTCCTGGCAGGAAGAAGAATTAACCAGAGTCTCAGCCACCCATCGAGAACAAGTATAGATACTGAACCAAAATTTTGGACTTGCGCACAGCTCACAAAAAACGAGTTGAAAAATGGAGCTCAGGGACACAGCAATTCACAAACTGGCAGAGTAATAAAGGACAACTATCGTCCAAAAATCTGTTGAGGGAAGGCAGCGAGGCGGACTTGAAAGCGAGCCAGAATAGCAGGAAACAGATTTCAAGAGGTACGTTGGAATCGCCTTTAAAGCACAGGAAGAGGGGCACAACTTTGACAATGACGCACTTGGCCAAAAAGGGCGTATGCGTTTTCTCCTGAATATATTCAGGAGAAAACGCATACGCCCTTTTTGGCCAAGCAAGCAAGAGGGCAATGCAAATATGTACTACAAAGAAGTATCACTTCCCACCGGTCAAAAGGGACATCCACAAAATGTGTAAAAAACAGAAAGGCAAGACAGGCCCTGGAGAACAGGTAGCTTGTTATGCTGATGGACAGGATGTAAATTGCTAACTGCCTCACTGGAGGAGTGCATTGTGTTCCGTAAAACAAGTAAACAACAGAGCTACAGAGCCAAGGGCACTTCCTGTCTAGGGAATATACCTTGGGAAAACTGAAAATCAATAAGAGAGAGAGCCACCCCCAAATTTAGGGCTGGACTGCTTAGAGGAACCTCAACTTGGATACACCTTAAATATCCCAGGAAATATAAAAATGGTTCAAATAACTGTGGTATTTATGTACGATGGAATATCCCTCAGCCATGAAATCAATGTCATAACACCAGGAGCAGCAAATTGAGTGGATTCAGGTACGATGATTCTAAGTGAAATAAGTCACACAGAAAAAGAAACTTATCATAAGATATCACGTATGAAGATCCTGTAAACATGGCTACACATGAACTGAGTTAGGAAAGAGAACAGAGTCTCACATTTAGAAAAAACTCTTATGCCTTCTTAAGGGGAAAGGAGAGGTGGGGTGATGCATAAAACCAGAGTTTGATATAAGCACAGGTACCATTTCTATAACAAACTGTGGAATAGACAAGACCTACACCTTCCTCAGTGAAAGGGACTCAAAACTCCATATTTCCCGCAGAGGAATAGATCTGACTAGTAAGATTCTTAAAACCTATGTATTGATATGTCTCTGTAAGGGAATCAAGTGTGTCTAGAGTGGCATAAACATGGCAGCGAGAATCAGCTCAAACCCACTATAAAAAGGAATTTCAAAAACAAAACCAAAAAACAGGGAAATTCTTTGCATTTCCTTCAGGGTCTCTGATGAAACCTGGAATGACCCTATGTACAATGACAGCTGGATGTGGCATAAGGCTGGACACTTGGGACTGATAGGATTGGTGAGATTGGGTGAGCAAATGCAGACCCCTTAAAGCAAAAATGCATGGCCCCCATTCCATTGGTCCCAACTCTCCATGTTGAAGGGAATATTACTACAGCTATAACATGTACGGGAAACCTAGAGAATGGACACACTGTGAATACAAAAGGTTTCTAAAACTCAACGAGTAGTCCCTCTCCTGGTGCTCCGCTTTGACTTTCCAACTGCTTTACTATCAATCTCGCAACTTGGAGAGACAACCCTTTAACCTCCGGGTTCGCACAGGTTGCCAATTTGGCAGAGGATGGAAGGGAAGAGGGAGAACCAATGAGAGAGTAGCTGTTAGGCATTTGGAAGGGCACATGCCACTCTAATTTCCCGGCAGGAAGAAGAATTAACCAGAGTCTCAGCCACCCACCGGAAACCAGTATAGGTCCTGAACCAAAATTTTGGACTTGCGTACAGCTCACAAAAAACGAGTTGAAAAATGGATCTCAGGGGCACAGCAATTCACAAACTGGCAGAGTAATAAAGGACAATGATCGTCCAAAAATCTGTTGAGGGAAGGCAACGAGGAGGACTTGAACGCGAGGCAGAATAGCAGGAAACAGATTTCAAGAGGTACGTTGGAATCGCCTTTAAAGCACAGGAAGAGGGGTACAACTTCGACAATGACACACTTGGCCAAAACGGGCGTATGCGTTTTCTCCTGAATATATTCAGGAAAAAACGCATACGCCCTTTTTGGCCAAGCAAGCAATAGGGCAATGCAAATATGCACTACAAAGAAGTATGACTTCCCACCGGTCAAAAGGGACATCCAATAAATGTGTAAAAACCAGAAAGGCAAGACAGGCCCTGGAGAACCGGGAGCCTTGTTATGCTGATGGGCGGGATGTAAATTGCCACCTGCCTCACTGGAGTAGTGCATTGCGTTCCCTAAAACAAGTAAACAACAGAGGTACAGATTCAAGGGCACTTCCAGTCTAGGGAATATACCTTGGGAAAACTGAAAATCAATAAGACAGAGCCACCCCCAAATTTAGGGCTGCACTGCTTACAAGAACCTCAACTTGGGTACACCTTAAATATCCCAGGAAATATAAAAATGGTTCAAAAAACGCTGGTATTTATGTACGATGGAATATCCCTCAGCCATGAAATCAGTGTCATAAGACCAGGAGCAGCAAAGTGAGTGGATTCAGGTACGATGATTCTAAGTGAAATAAGTCACACAGAAAAAGAAACTTATCATAAGAAATCACTTATGATGATCCTGTAAACATGGCTACACATGAAGTGAGTTAGGAAAGAGAACAGAGTCTCACATTTAGAAAACACTCTTATGCCTGCTTAAGGGGAAAGGAGAGGTGGGGTGATGCATAAAACCAGAGTTTGATATAAGTACAGGTACCATTTCTCAAACCAACTGTGGAATAGACAAGACCTACACCTTCCTCAGTGAAAGGGACTCAAAACACCATATTTCACGCAGAGGAATAGATCTGACTAGTAAGAATCTTAAAACCTATGTATTGATATGTCTCTGTAAGGGAATCATGTGTGTCTAGACTGGCATAAACATGACAGCGAGAATCAGATCAAACCAACTATAAGAAGGAATTTCAAAAACAAAACAAAAAAAACAGTGAAATTCTTTACATTTCCTTCAGGGTCTCTGATGACACCTGGAATGACCCTATCTACAATGACAGCTGGATGTGACATAAGGCTGGACACCTGGGACCGAGAGGATTGGTGAGATTGGGTGAGCAAATGCAGACCCTTTAAAGCAAAAATGCATGGCCCCCATTCCAAGGGTCCCATCTCTGCATGTTGAAGTGAATATTACTACAGCTATAACATGTACGGGAAACCTAGAGAATGGACACACTGTGAATACAAAAGGTTTCTAAAACTCAACGAGTAGTCCCTCTCCTGGTGCTCCGCTTTGACTTTCCAAATGCTTTACTATCAATCTCCCATCTTGGAGAGACAACCACTTTAACCTCCTGGTTCGTACAGGTTGCCAATTTCGCAGAGGATGGAACGGAAGAGGGAGAACCAATGAGAGAGTAGCTGTTAGGCATTTGGACAGGCACATGTCACTCTAATTTCCCGGCAGGAAGAAGAATTGACCAGAGTCTCTGCCACCTACGGGGAACCAGTATAGGTCGTGAACCAAAATTATGGACTTGCGTACAGCTCACAAAAAACGAGTTGAAAAATGGAGCTCAGGGGCACAGCAATTCACAAACTGGCAGAGTAATAAATGACAACTCTCGTCCAAAAATCTGTTGAGGGAAGGCAGCGAGGTGGACTTGAAAGCGAGACAGAATAGCAGGAAACAGATTTCAAGAGGTACGTTGGAATCTTCTTTAAAGCACAGGAAGAGGGGCACAACTTCGACAATGATGCACTTGGCCAAAAAGTGCGTATGTGTTTTCCCCTGAATATATTCAGGAGAAAACACATACGCCACTTTTGGCCAAGCAAGCAAGCGGTCAATGCAAATCTGCACTACAAAGAAGTATCACTTCCCACCAGTCAAAAGGGACATCCACAAAATGTGTAAAAACCAGAAAGGCAAGACAGGCCCTGGAGAACAGGGAGCCTTGTTATGCTGATGGGCGGGATGTAAAATGCCAACTGCCTCACTGGAGGAGTGCATTGCGTTCCCTAAAACAAGTAAACAACAGAGCTACAGAGCCAAGGGCACTTCTATTCTAGGGAATATACCTTGGGAAAACTGACAATCAATAAGACAGAGCCACCCCCATATTTAGGGCTGCACTGCTTACAAGAACCTCAACTTGCGTACACCTTAAATATCCCAGGAAATATAAAAATGGTTCAAAAAACTGTGGTATTTATGTACGATGGAATATCCCTCAGCCATGAAATCAGTGTCATAAGACCAGGAGCAGCAAAGTGAGTGGATTCAGGTACGATGATTCTAAGTGAAATAAGTCACACAGAAAAAGAAACTTATAATAAGATATCACTTATGAAGATCCTGTAAACATGGCTACACATGAACTGATTTAGGAAAGAGAACAGAGTCTCACATTTAGAAAACACTGTTATGCCTGCTTAAGGGGAAAGGAGAGGTGGGGTGATGCATAAAACCAGAGTTTGATATAAGCACAGGTACCATTTCTATAACCAACTGTGGAATAGACAAGACCTACACCTTCCTCAGTGAAAGTGACTCAAAACCCCATATTTCCCGCAGAGGAATTGATCTTACTAGTAAGAATCTTAAAACCTATGTATTGATATGTCTCTGTAAGGGAATCAAGTGTGTCTAGACTGACATAAACATGGCAGCGAGAATCAGCTCAAACCCACTATAAAAAGGAATTTCAAAAACAAAACCAAAAAACAGGGAAAATCTTTACATTTCCTTCAGGGTCTCTGATGAAACCTGGAATGACCCTATCTACAATGACAGCTGGATGTGGCATAAGGCTGGACACTTGGGACTGAGAGGATTGGTGAGATTGGGTGAGCAAATGCAGACCCTTTAAAGCAAAAATGCATGGTCCCCATTCCATGGCTCCCAACTCTCCAGGTTGAAGGGAATATTACTACAGCTATAACATGTACAGGAAACCTAGAGAATGGACACACTGTGAATACAAAAGGTTTCTAAAACTCAACGATTAGTCCCTCTCCCGGTGCTACGGTTTGACTTTCCAACTGCTTTACTATCAATCTCCCAACTTGGAGAGACAACCCCTTTAACCTCCTGGTTCGCACAGGTTGCCAATTTCGCAGAGGATGGAAGGGAAGAGGGAGAACCAATGAGAGAGTAGCTGTTAGGCATTTGGACGGGCACATGTCACTATAATTTCCTGGCAGGAAGAAGAATTAACCAGAGTCTCAGCCACCCATCGGGAACAAGTATAGATACTGAACCAAAATTTTGGACTTGCGCACAGCTCACAAAAAACGAGTTGAAAAATGGAGCTCAGGGACACAGCAATTCACAAACTGGCAGAGTAATAAAGGACAACTATCGTCCAAAAATCTGTTGAGGGAAGGCAGCGAGTCGGACTTGAAAGCGAGCCAGAATAGCAGGAAACAGATTTCAAGAGGTACGTTGGAATCGCCTTTAAAGCACAGGAAGAGGGGCACAACTTCGACAATGACGCACTTGGCCAAAAAGGGAGTATGCGTTTTCTCCTGAATATATTGAGGAGAAAACGCATACGCCCTTTTTGGCCTAGCAAGCAAGTGGGCAATGAAAATCTGCATTACAAAGAAGTATCATATCCCACCGGTCAAATGGGACATCCACAAAATGTGTAAAAACCAGAAAGGCAAGACAGGCCCTGGAGAACAGGGAGCCTTGTTATGCTGATGGGCGGGATGTAAATTGCCAACTGCCTCACTGGAGGAGTGCATTGCGTTCCCTAAAACAAGTAAATAACACAGCTACAGAGGCAATGGCACTTCCAGTCTAGGAAATATACCTTGGGAAAACTGAAAATCAATAAGACACAGCCACCACCAAATTTAGGGCTGCACAGCTTACAAGAACCTCAACTTGAGTACACCTTAAATATCCCAGGAAATATAAAACATTGTTCAAAAAACTGTTGTATTTATGTACCATGGAATATCCCTCAGCCATGAAATCAATGTCATAAGACCAGGAACAGCAAAGTGAGTGGATTCAGGTACGATGATTCTAACTGAAATAAGTCACACAGAAAAATAAACTTATCACAAGATATCACTTATGAAGTTCCTGTAAACATGGCTACACATGAACTGAGTTAGGAAAGAGAAGAGAGTCTCACATTTAGAAAACACTCTTATGCCTGCTTAAGGGGAAAGGAGAGGTGGGGTGATGCATAAAACCAGAGTTTGATATAAGTACATATACCAATTCTAAAACCAACAGTGGAATAGACAAGACCTACACCTTCCTCAGTGAAAGGGACTGAAAACCCCATATTTCCTGCAGAGGAATACATCTGACTAGTAAGAATCTTAAAACCTATGTATTGATATGTCTCTGTAAGGGAATCAAGTGTGTCTAGTCTGGCATAAACATGGCAGTGAGAATCAGCTCAAACCCACTATAAAAAGGAATTTCAAAAATAAAACCAAATAACAGGGAAATTATTTACATTTCCTTCAGGGTCTCTGATGAAACCTGGAATGATCCTATCTACAATGACAGCTGGATGTGGCATAAGGCTGGACACTTGGTACTGAGAGGATTGGTGAGATTGGGTGAGGAAATGCAGACCCTTTAAAGCAAAAATGCATGGCCCACATTCCATGGCTCCCAACTCTCCAGGTTGAAGGGAATATTACTACAGCTATAACATGTAAGGGAAACCTAGAGAATGGACACACTGTGAATACAAAAGGTTTCTAAAACTCAACGAGTAGTCCCTCTCCTGGTGCTCCGGTTTGACTTTCCAACTTCTTTACTATCAATCTCCCAACTTGGAGAGACAGCCCCTTTAACATCCTGGTTTGCACAGGTTGCCAATTTGGCAGAGGACTGAAGGGAAGAGGGAGAACCAATGAGAGAGTAGCTGTTAGGCATTTGGATGGGCACATGTCACTCTAATTTCCAGGCAGGAAGAAGTATTAAACAGAGTCTCAGCCACCCACCGGGAACCAGTATAGGTCCTGATCCAAAATTTTGGACTTGCGTACAGCTCACAAAAAACGAGTTGAAAAATGGAGCTCAGAGGCACAGCAATTCACAAACTGGCAGAGTAATAAAGGACAACTATCGTCCAAAAATCTGTTGAGGGAAGGCAATGAGTCAGACTTGAAAGCGAGGCAGAATAGCAGGAAACAGATTTTAAGAGGTACGTTGGAATCGCCTTTAAAGCACAGGAAGAGGGGCACAACTTCGACAATGATGCACTTGGCCAAAAAGTGCGTATGTGTTTTCCCCTGAATATATTCAGGAGAAAACACATACGCCACTTTTGGCCAAGCAAGCAAGCGGTCAATGCAAATCTGCACTACAAAGAAGTATCACTTCCCACCAGTCAAAAGGGACATCCACAAAATGTGTAAAAACCAGAAAGGCAAGACAGGCCCTGGAGAACAGGGAGCCTTGTTATGCTGATGGGCGGGATGTAAAATGCCAACTGCCTCACTGGAGGAGTGCATTGCGTTCCCTAAAACAAGTAAACAACAGAGCTACAGAGCCAAGGGCACTTCCATTCTAGGGAATATACCTTGGGAAAACTGACAATCAATAAGACAGAGCCACCCCCATATTTAGGGCTGCACTGCTTACAAGAACCTCAACTTGCGTACACCTTAAATATCCCAGGAAATATAAAAATGGTTCAAAAAACTGTGGTATTTATGTACGATGGAATATCCCTCAGCCATGAAATCAATGTCATAAGACCAGGAGCAGCAAAGTGAGTGGATTCAGGTACGATGATTCTAAGTGAAATAAGTCACACAGAAAAAGAAACTTATCATAAGATATCACTTATGAAGATCCTGTAAACATGGCTACACATGAACTGATTTAGGAAAGAGAACAGAGTCTCACATTTAGAAAACACTGTTATGCCTGCTTAAGGGGAAAGGAGAGGTGGGGTGATGCATAAAACCAGAGTTTGATATAAGCACAGGTACCATTTCTATAACCAACTGTGGAATAGACAAGACCTACACCTTCCTCAGTGAAAGTGACTCAAAACCCCATATTTCCCGCAGAGGAATTGATCTTACTAGTAAGAATCTTAAAACCTATGTATTGATATGTCTCTGTAAGGGAATCAAGTGTGTCTAGACTGACATAAACATGGCAGCGAGAATCAGCTCAAACCCACTATAAAAAGGAATTTCAAAAACAAAACCAAAAAACAGGGAAAATCTTTACATTTCCTTCAGGGTCTCTGATGAAACCTGGAATGACCCTATCTACAATGACAGCTGGATGTGGCATAAGGCTGGACACTTGGGACTGAGAGGATTGGTGAGATTGGGTGAGCAAATGCAGACCCTTTAAAGCAAAAATGCATGGTCCCCATTCCATGGCTCCCAACTCTCCAGGTTGAAGGGAATATTACTACAGCTATAACATGTACAGGAAACCTAGAGAATGGACACACTGTGAATACAAAAGGTTTCTAAAACTCAACGATTAGTCCCTCTCCCGGTGCTACGGTTTGACTTTCCAACTGCTTTACTATCAATCTCCCAACTTGGAGAGACAACCCCTTTAACCTCCTGGTTCGCACAGGTTGCCAATTTGGCAGAGGATGGAAGGGAAGAGGGAGAACCAATGAGAGAGTAGCTGTTAGGCATTTGGACGGGCACATGTCACTATAATTTCCTGGCAGGAAGAAGAATTAACCAGAGTCTCAGCCACCCATCGAGAACAAGTATAGATACTGAACCAAAATTTTGGACTTGCGCACAGCTCACAAAAAACGAGTTGAAAAATGGAGCTCAGGGACACAGCAATTCACAAACTGGCAGAGTAATAAAGGACAACTATCGTCCAAAAATCTGTTGAGGGAAGGCAGCGAGGCGGACTTGAAAGCGAGCCAGAATAGCAGGAAACAGATTTCAAGAGGTACGTTGGAATCGCCTTTAAAGCACAGGAAGAGGGGCACAACTTTGACAATGACGCACTTGGCCAAAAAGGGCGTATGCGTTTTCTCCTGAATATATTCAGGAGAAAACGCATACGCCCTTTTTGGCCAAGCAAGCAAGAGGGCAATGCAAATATGTACTACAAAGAAGTATCACTTCCCACCGGTCAAAAGGGACATCCACAAAATGTGTAAAAAACAGAAAGGCAAGACAGGCCCTGGAGAACAGGTAGCTTGTTATGCTGATGGACAGGATGTAAATTGCTAACTGCCTCACTGGAGGAGTGCATTGTGTTCCGTAAAACAAGTAAACAACAGAGCTACAGAGCCAAGGGCACTTCCTGTCTAGGGAATATACCTTGGGAAAACTGAAAATCAATAAGAGAGAGAGCCACCCCCAAATTTAGGGCTGGACTGCTTAGAGGAACCTCAACTTGGATACACCTTAAATATCCCAGGAAATATAAAAATGGTTCAAATAACTGTGGTATTTATGTACGATGGAATATCCCTCAGCCATGAAATCAATGTCATAACACCAGGAGCAGCAAATTGAGTGGATTCAGGTACGATGATTCTAAGTGAAATAAGTCACACAGAAAAAGAAACTTATCATAAGATATCACGTATGAAGATCCTGTAAACATGGCTACACATGAACTGAGTTAGGAAAGAGAACAGAGTCTCACATTTAGAAAAAACTCTTATGCCTTCTTAAGGGGAAAGGAGAGGTGGGGTGATGCATAAAACCAGAGTTTGATATAAGCACAGGTACCATTTCTATAACAAACTGTGGAATAGACAAGACCTACACCTTCCTCAGTGAAAGGGACTCAAAACTCCATATTTCCCGCAGAGGAATAGATCTGACTAGTAAGATTCTTAAAACCTATGTATTGATATGTCTCTGTAAGGGAATCAAGTGTGTCTAGAGTGGCATAAACATGGCAGCGAGAATCAGCTCAAACCCACTATAAAAAGGAATTTCAAAAACAAAACCAAAAAACAGGGAAATTCTTTGCATTTCCTTCAGGGTCTCTGATGAAACCTGGAATGACCCTATGTACAATGACAGCTGGATGTGGCATAAGGCTGGACACTTGGGACTGAGAGGATTGGTGAGATTGGGTGAGCAAATGCAGACCCCTTAAAGCAAAAATGCATGGCCCCCATTCCATTGGTCCCAACTCTCCATGTTGAAGGGAATATTACTACAGCTATAACATGTACGGGAAACCTAGAGAATGGACACACTGTGAATACAAAAGGTTTCTAAAACTCAACGAGTAGTCCCTCTCCTGGTGCTCCGCTTTGACTTTCCAACTGCTTTACTATCAATCTCGCAACTTGGAGAGACAACCCTTTAACCTCCGGGTTCGCACAGGTTGCCAATTTGGCAGAGGATGGAAGGGAAGAGGGAGAACCAATGAGAGAGTAGCTGTTAGGCATTTGGAAGGGCACATGCCACTCTAATTTCCCGGCAGGAAGAAGAATTAACCAGAGTCTCAGCCACCCACCGGAAACCAGTATAGGTCCTGAACCAAAATTTTGGACTTGCGTACAGCTCACAAAAAACGAGTTGAAAAATGGATCTCAGGGGCACAGCAATTCACAAACTGGCAGAGTAATAAAGGACAATGATCGTCCAAAAATCTGTTGAGGGAAGGCAACGAGGAGGACTTGAACGCGAGGCAGAATAGCAGGAAACAGATTTCAAGAGGTACGTTGGAATCGCCTTTAAAGCACAGGAAGAGGGGTACAACTTCGACAATGACACACTTGGCCAAAACGGGCGTATGCGTTTTCTCCTGAATATATTCAGGAAAAAACGCATACGCCCTTTTTGGCCAAGCAAGCAATAGGGCAATGCAAATATGCACTACAAAGAAGTATGACTTCCCACCGGTCAAAAGGGACATCCAATAAATGTGTAAAAACCAGAAAGGCAAGACAGGCCCTGGAGAACCGGGAGCCTTGTTATGCTGATGGGCGGGATGTAAATTGCCACCTGCCTCACTGGAGTAGTGCATTGCGTTCCCTAAAACAAGTAAACAACAGAGGTACAGATTCAAGGGCACTTCCAGTCTAGGGAATATACCTTGGGAAAACTGAAAATCAATAAGACAGAGCCACCCCCAAATTTAGGGCTGCACTGCTTACAAGAACCTCAACTTGGGTACACCTTAAATATCCCAGGAAATATAAAAATGGTTCAAAAAACGCTGGTATTTATGTACGATGGAATATCCCTCAGCCATGAAATCAATGTCATAAGACCAGGAGCAGCAAAGTGAGTGGATTCAGGTACGATGATTCTAAGTGAAATAAGTCACACAGAAAAAGAAACTTATCATAAGAAATCACTTATGATGATCCTGTAAACATGGCTACACATGAACTGAGTTATGAAAGAGAACAGAGTCTCACATTTAGAAAACACTCTTATGCCTGCTTAAGGGGAAAGGAGAGGTGGGGTGATGCATAAAACCAGAGTTTGATATAAGTACAGGTACCATTTCTCAAACCAACTGTGGAATAGACAAGACCTACACCTTCCTCAGTGAAAGGGACTCAAAACACCATATTTCACGCAGAGGAATAGATCTGACTAGTAAGAATCTTAAAACCTATGTATTGATATGTCTCTGTAAGGGAATCATGTGTGTCTAGACTGGCATAAACATGACAGCGAGAATCAGATCAAACCAACTATAAGAAGGAATTTCAAAAACAAAACAAAAAAAACAGTGAAATTCTTTACATTTCCTTCAGGGTCTCTGATGACACCTGGAATGACCCTATCTACAATGACAGCTGGATGTGACATAAGGCTGGACACCTGGGACCGAGAGGATTGGTGAGATTGGGTGAGCAAATGCAGACCCTTTAAAGCAAAAATGCATGGCCCCCATTCCAAGGGTCCCATCTCTGCATGTTGAAGTGAATATTACTACAGCTATAACATGTACGGGAAACCTAGAGAATGGACACACTGTGAATACAAAAGGTTTCTAAAACTCAACGAGTAGTCCCTCTCCTGGTGCTCCGCTTTGACTTTCCAAATGCTTTACTATCAATCTCCCATCTTGGAGAGACAACCACTTTAACCTCCTGGTTCGTACAGGTTGCCAATTTCGCAGAGGATGGAACGGAAGAGGGAGAACCAATGAGAGAGTAGCTGTTAGGCATTTGGACAGGCACATGTCACTCTAATTTCCCGGCAGGAAGAAGAATTGACCAGAGTCTCTGCCACCTACGGGGAACCAGTATAGGTCGTGAAACAAAATTATGGACTTGCGTACAGCTCACAAAAAACGAGTTGAAAAATGGAGCTCAGGGGCACAGCAATTCACAAACTGGCAGAGTAATAAATGACAACTCTCGTCCAAAAATCTGTTGAGGGAAGGCAGCGAGGTGGACTTGAAAGCGAGACAGAATAGCAGGAAACAGATTTCAAGAGGTACGTTGGAATCGCCTTTAAAGCACAGGAAGAGGGGCACAACTTAGACAATGACGCACTTGGCCAAAAAGGGCGTATGCGTTTTCTCCTGAATATATTCAGGAGAAAACGCATACGCCCTTTTTGGCCAAGCAAGCAATTGGGCCATGCAAATCTGCACTACAAAGAAGTATCACTTCCCACCGGTCAAAAGGGACATCCACAAAATGTGTAAAAACCAGAAAGGCAAGACAGGCCCTGGAGAACAGGGAGCCTTGTTATGCTGATGGGCGGGATGTAAATTGCCAACTGCCTCACTGGAGGAGTGCATTGCGTTCCCTTAAACAAGTAAACAACAGAGCTACAGAGCCAAGGGCACTTCCAGTCTAGGGAATATACCTTTGGAAAACTGAAAATCAATAAGACAGAGCCACCCCCAAATTTATGGCTGCACTGCTTACAAGAACCTCAACTTTGGTACACCTTAAATATCCCAGGAAATACAAAAATGGTTCTAAAAACTGTGGTATTTATGTACGATGGAATATCCCTCAGCCATGAAATCAATGTCATAAGACCAGGATCCGCAAAGTGAGTGGATTCAGGTACGATGATTCTAAGTGAAATAAGTCACACAGAAAAAGAAACTTATCATAAGATATCACTTATGAAGATCCTGTAAACATGGCTACACATGAACTGAGTTAGGAAAGAGAAGAGAGTCTAACATTTAGAAAACACTCTTATGCCTGCTTAAGGGGAAAGGAGAGGTGGGGTGATGCATAAAACCAGAGTTTGATATAAACACAGGTACCATTTCTAAAACCAACTGTGGAATAGACAAGACCTACACCTTCCTCAGTAAAAGGGACTCAAAACCCCATATTTCCCGCAGAGGAATTGATCTGACTAGTAAGTATCTTAAAACCTATGTATTGATATGTCTCTGTAAGGGAATCAAGTGTGTCTAGACTGGCATAAACATGGCAGCGAGAATCAGCTCAAACCCACTATAAAAAGGAATTTCAAAAACAAAACCAAAAAACAGGGAAATTCTTTACATTTCCTTCAGGGTCTCTGATGAAACCTGGAATGACCCTATCTACAATGACAGCTGGATGTGGCATAAGGCTGGACACTTGGGACTGAGAGGATTGGTGAGATTGGGTGAGCAACTGCAGACCCTTTCAAGCAAAAATGCATGGCCCCCATTCCATGGGTCCCAACAATCCATGTTGAAGGGAATATTACTACAGCTATAACATGTACGGGAATCCTAGAGAATGGACACACTGTGAATACAAAAGGTTTCTAAAACTCAACGAGTAGTCCCTCTCCTGGTGCTCCGCTTTGACTTTCCAACTGCTTTACTATCAATCTCCCAACTTGGAGAGACAACCCCTTTAACCTCCTGGTTCGCACAGGTTGCCAATTTGGCAGAGGATGGAAGGGAAGAGGGAGAACCAATGAGAGAGTAGCTGTTAGGCATTTGGACGGGCACATGTCACTCTAATTTCCCGGCAGGAAGAAGAATTGACCAGAGTCTCAGCCACCTACCGGGAACCAGTATAGGTCCTGAACCAAAATTTTGGACTTGCGTACAGCTCACAAAAAACGAGTTGAAAAATGGAGCTCAGGGGCACAGCAATTCACAAACTGGCAGAGTAAGAAAGGACAACTATCGTCCAAAAATCTGTTGAGGGAAGGCAGCGAGGCGGACTTGAAAGCGAGCCAGAATAGCAGGAAACAGATTTCAAGAGGTACGTTGGAATCACCTTTAAATCACAGGAAGACGGGCACAACTTCGACAATGACGCACTTGGCCAAAAAGGGCGTATGAGTTTTCTCCTGAATATATTCAGGAGAAAACGCATACGCCCTTTTTGGCCAAGCAAGCAAGCGGGCAATGCAAATCTGCACTACACAGAAGTATCACTTCCCACCGGTCAAAAGGGACATCCACAAAATGTGTAAAAACAAGAAAGGCAAAACAGGCCCTGGAGAACAGGGAGCCTTGTTATGCTGATGGGCGGGATGTAAATTGCCAACTGCCTCACTGGAGGAGTGCATTGCGTTCCCTAAAACAAGTAAACAACAGAGCTACAGAGCCAAGGGCACTTCCAGTCTAGGGAATATACCTAGGGAAAACTGAAAATCAATAAGACAGAGCCACCCCCAAATTTAGGGCTGCACTGCTTACAAGAACCTCAACTTTGGTACACCTTAAATATCCTAGGAAATATAAAAATGGTTCCAAAAACTGTGGTATTTATGTACGATGGAATATCCCTCAGCCATGAAATCAATGTCATAAGACCAGGAGCTGCAAAGTGAGTGGATTCAGGTACGATGATTCTAAGTGAAATAAGTCACACAGAAAAAGAAACTTATCATAAGATATCACTTATGAAGATCCTGTAAACATGGCTACACATGAACTGAGTTAGGAAAGAGAACAGAGTCTCACATTTAGAAAACACTCTTATGCCTGCTTAAGGGGAAAGGGGTGGTGGGGTGATGCATAAAACCAGAGTTTGATATAAACACAGGTACCATTTCTAAAACCAACTGTGGAATAGACAAGACCTACACCTTCCTCAGTAAAAGGGACTCAAAACCCCATATTTCCCGCAGAGGAATTGATCTGACTAGTAAGAATCTTAAAACCTATGTATTGATATGTCTCTGTAAGGGAATCAAGGGTGTCTAGACTGGCATAAACATGGCAGCGAGAATCAGCTCAAACCCACTATAAAAAGGAATTTCAAAAACAAAACCAAAAAACAGGGAAATTCTTTACATTTCCTTCAGGGTCTCTGATGAAACCTGGAATGACCCTATCTACAATGACAGCTGGATGTGGCATAAGGCTGGACACTTGGGACTGAGAGGATTGGTGAGATTGTGTGAGCAAATGCAGACCCTTTAAAGCAAAAATGCATGGCCCCCATTCCATGGGTCCCAACAATCCATGTTGAAGGGAATATTACTACAGCTATAACATGTACGGGAATCCTAGAGAATGGACACACTGTGAATACAAAAGGTTTCTAAAACTCAACGAGTAGTCCCTCTCCTGGTGCTCCGCTTTGACTTTCCAACTGCTTTACTATCAATCTCCCAACTTGGAGAGACCACCCCTTTAACCTCCTGGTTCGCACAGGTTGCCAATTTCGCAGAGGATGGAAGGGAAGAGGGAGAACCAATGAGAGAGTAGCTGTTAGGCATTTGGACGGGCACATGTCACTCTAATTTCCCGGTAGGAAGAAGAATTGACCAGAGTCTCAGCCACCTACCGGGAACCAGTATAGGTCCTGAACCAAAATTTTGGACTTGCGTACAGCTCACAAAAAACGAGTTGAAAAATGGAGCTCAGGGGCACAGCAATTCACAAACTGGCAGAGTAATAAAGGACAACTATCGTCCAAAAATCTGTTGAGGGAAGGCAGCGAGGCGGACTTGAAAGCGAGCCAGAATAGCAGGAAACAGATTTCAAGAGGTACGTTGGAATCGCCTTTAAATCACAGGAAGACGGGCACAACTTCGACAATGACGCACTTGGCCAAAAAGGGCGTATGTGTTTTCTCCTGAATATATTCAGGAGAAAACGCATACGCCCTTTTTGGCCAAGCAAGCAAGCGGGCAATGCAAATCTGCACTACACAGAAGTATCACTTCCCACCGGTCAAAAGGGACATCCACAAAATGTGTAAAAACAAGAAAGGCAAAACAGGCCCTGGAGAACAGGGAGCCTTGTTATGCTGATGGGCGGGATGTAAATTGCCAACTGCCTCACTGGCGGAGTGCATTGCGTTCCCTAAAACAAGTAAACAACAGAGCTACAGAGCCAAGGGCACTTCCAGTCTAGGGAATATACCTTGGGAAAACTGAAAATCAATAAGACAGAGCCACCCCCAAATTTAGGGCTGCACTGCTTACAAGAACCTCAACTTTGGTACACCTTAAATATCCCAGGAAATATAAAAATGGTTCCAAAAACTGTGGTATTTATGTACGATGGAATATCCCTCAGCCATGAAATCAATGTCATAAGACCAGGAGCTGCAAAGTGAGTGGATTCAGGTACGATGATTCTAAGTGAAATAAGTCACACAGAAAAAGAAACTTATCATAAGATATCACTTATGAAGATCCTGTAAACATGGCTACACATGAACTGAGTTAGGAAAGAGAACAGAGTCTCACATTTAGAAAACACTCTTATGCCTGCTTAAGGGGAAAGGGGTGGTGGGGTGATGCATAAAACCAGAGTTTGATATAAACACAGGTACCATTTCTAAAACCAACTGTGGAATAGACAAGACCTACACCTTCCTCAGTAAAAGGGACTCAAAACCCCATATTTCCCGCAGAGGAATTGATCTGACTAGTAAGAATCTTAAAACCTATGTATTGATATGTCTCTGTAAGGGAATCAAGGGTGTCTAGACTGGCATAAACATGGCAGCGAGAATCAGCTCAAACCCACTATAAAAAGGAATTTCAAAAACAAAACCAAAAAACAGGGAAATTCTTTACATTTCCTTCAGGGTCTCTGATGAAACCTGGAATGACCCTATCTACAATGACAGCTGGATGTGGCATAAGGCTGGACACTTGGGACTGAGAGGATTGGTGAGATTGGGTGAGCAAATGCAGACCCTTTAAAGCAAAAATGCATGGCCCCCATTCCATGGGTCCCAACAATCCATGTTGAAGGGAATATTACTACAGCTATAACATGTACGGGAATCCTAGAGAATGGACACACTGTGAATACAAAAGGTTTCTAAAACTCAACGAGTAGTCCCTCTCCTGGTGCTCCGCTTTGACTTTCCAACTGCTTTACTATCAATCTCCCAACTTGGAGAGACCACCCCTTTAACCTCCTGGTTCGCACAGGTTGCCAATTTCGCAGAGGATGGAAGGGAAGAGGGAGAACCAATGAGAGAGTAGCTGTTAGGCATTTGGACGGGCACATGTCACTCTAATTTCCCGGTAGGAAGAAGAATTGACCAGAGTCTCAGCCACCTACCGGGAACCAGTATAGGTCCTGAACCAAAATTTTGGACTTGCGTACAGCTCACAAAAAACGAGTTGAAAAATGGAGCTCAGGGGCACAGCAATTCACAAACTGGCAGAGTAATAAAGGACAACTATCGTCCAAAAATCTGTTGAGGGAAGGCAGCGAGGCGGACTTGAAAGCGAGCCAGAATAGCAGGAAACAGATTTCAAGAGGTACGTTGGAATCGCCTTTAAATCACAGGAAGACGGGCACAACTTCGACAATGACGCACTTGGCCAAAAAGGGCGTATGTGTTTTCTCCTGAATATATTCAGGAGAAAACGCATACGCCCTTTTTGGCCAAGCAAGCAAGCGGGCAATGCAAATCTGCACTACACAGAAGTATCACTTCCCACCGGTCAAAAGGGACATCCACAAAATGTGTAAAAACAAGAAAGGCAAAACAGGCCCTGGAGAACAGGGAGCCTTGTTATGCTGATGGGCGGGATGTAAATTGCCAACTGCCTCACTGGCGGAGTGCATTGCGTTCCCTAAAACAAGTAAACAACAGAGCTACAGAGCCAAGGGCACTTCCAGTCTAGGGAATATACCTTGGGAAAACTGAAAATCAATAAGACAGAGCCACCCCCAAATTTAGGGCTGCACTGCTTACAAGAACCTCAACTTTGGTACACCTTAAATATCCCAGGAAATATAAAAATGGTTCCAAAAACTGTGGTATTTATGTACGATGGAATATCCCTCAGCCATGAAATCAATGTCATAAGACCAGGAGCAGCAAAGTGAGTGGATTCAGGTACGATGATTCTAAGTGAAATAAGTCACACAGAAAAAGAAACTTATCATAAGATATCACTTATGAAGATCCTGTAAACATGGCTACACATGAACTGAGTTAGGAAAGAGAACAGAGTCTCACATTTAGAAAACACTCTTATGCCTGCTTAAGGGGAAAGGGGTGGTGGGGTGATGCATAAAACCAGAGTTTGATATAAACACAGGTACCATTTCTAAAACCAACTGTGGAATAGACAAGACCTACACCTTCCTCAGTAAAAGGGACTCAAAACCCCATATTTCCCGCAGAGGAATTGATCTGACTAGTAAGAATCTTAAAACCTATGTATTGATATGTCTCTGTAAGGGAATCAAGGGTGTCTAGACTGGCATAAACATGGCAGCGAGAATCAGCTCAAACCCACTATAAAAAGGAATTTCAAAAACAAAACCAAAAAACAGGGAAATTCTTTACATTTCCTTCAGGGTCTCTGATGAAACCTAGAATGACCCTATCTACAATGACAGCTGGATGTGGCATAAGGCTGGACACTTGGGACTGAGAGGATTGGTGAGATTGGGTGTGTAAATGCAGACCCTTTAAAGCAAAAATGCATGGCCCCCATTCCATGGGTCCCAACAATCCATGTTGAAGGGAATATTACTACAGCTATAACATGTACGGGAAATCTAGAGAATGGACACACTGTGAATACAAAAGGTTTCTAAAACTCAATGAGTATTCCCTCTCCTGGTGCTCCGCTTTGACTTTCCAACTGCTTTACTATCAATCTCCCAACTTGGAGAGACAACCCCTTTAACCTCCTGGTTCGCAAAGGTGGCCAATTTGGCAGAGGATGGAAGGGAAGAGGGAGAACCAATGAGAGAGTAGCTGTTAGGCATTTGGACGGGCACATATCACTCTAATTTCCCAGCAGGAAGAAGAATTAACCAGAGTCTCAGCCACCCAACGGGAACCAGTATAGGTTCTGAACCAAAATTTTGGACTTGCGTACAGCTCACAAAAAACGAGTTGAAAAATGGAGCTCAGGGGCACAGCAATTCACAAACTGGCAGAGTAATAAAGGACAACTATCGTCCAAAAATCTGTTGAGGGAAGGCAGCGAGGCGGACTTGAAAGCGAGCCAGAATAGCAGGAAACAGATTTCAAGAGGTACGTTGGAATCGCCTTTAAATCACAGGAAGACGGGCACAACTTCGACAATGACGCACTTGGCCAAAAAGGGCGTATGTGTTTTCTCCTGAATATATTCAGGAGAAAACGCATACGCCCTTTTTGGCCAAGCAAGCAAGCGGGCAATGCAAATCTGCACTACACAGAAGTATCACTTCCCACCGGTCAAAAGGGACATCCACAAAATGTGTAAAAATAAGAAAGGCAAAACAGGCCCTGGAGAACAGGGAGCCTTGTTATGCTGATGGGCGGGATGTAAATTGCCAACTGCCTCACTGGAGGAGTGCATTGCGTTCCCTAAAACAAGTAAACAACAGAGCTACAGAGCCAAGGGCACTTCCAGTCTAGGGAATATACCTTGGGAAAACTGAAAATCAATAAGACAGAGCCACCCCCAAATTTAGGGCTGCACTGCTTACAAGAACCTCAACTTTGGTACACCTTAAATATCCTAGGAAATATAAAAATGGTTCCAAAAACTGTGGTATTTATGTACGATGGAATATCCCTCAGCCATGAAATCAATGTCATAAGACCAGGAGCTGCAAAGTGAGTGGATTCAGGTACGATGATTCTAAGTGAAATAAGTCACACAGAAAAAGAAACTTATCATAAGATATCACTTATGAAGATCCTGTAAACATGGCTACACATGAACTGAGTTAGGAAAGAGAACAGAGTCTCACATTTAGAAAACACTCTTATGCCTGCTTAAGGGGAAAGGGGTGGTGGGGTGATGCATAAAACCAGAGTTTGATATAAGTACAGGTACCATTTCTAAAACCAACTGTGGAATAGACAAGACCTACACCTTCCTCAGTAAAAGGGACTCAAAACCCCATACTTCCCGCAGAGGAATTGATCTGACTAGTAAGAATCTTAAAACCTATGTATTGATATGTCTCTGTAAGGGAATCAAGTGTGTCTAGACTGGCATAAACATGGCAGCGAGAATCAGCTCAAACCCACTATAAAAAGGAATTTCAAAAACAAAACCAAAAAACAGGGAAATTCTTTACATTTCCTTCAGGGTCTCTGATGAAACCTGGAATGACCCTATCTACAATGACAGCTGGATGTGGCATAAGGCTGGACAATTGGGACTGAGAGGATTGCTGAGATTGTGTGAGCAAATGCAGACCCTTTAAAGCAAAAATGCATGGCCCCCATTCCATGGGTCCCAACAATCCATGTTGAAGGGAATATTACTACAGCTATAACATGTACGGGAATCCTAGAGAATGGACACACTGTGAATACAAAAGGTTTCTAAAACACAACGAGTAGTCCCTCTCCTGGTGCTCCGCTTTGACTTTCCAACTGCTTTACTATCAATCTCCCAACTTGGAGAGACCACCCCTTTAACCTCCTGGTTCGCACAGGTTGCCAATTTCGCAGAGGATGGAAGGGAAGAGGGAGAACCAATGAGAGAGTAGCTGTTAGGCATTTGGACGGGCACATGTCACTCTAATTTCCCGGTAGGAAGAAGAATTGACCAGAGTCTCAGCCACCTACCGGGAACCAGTATAGGTCCTGAACCAAAATTTTGGACTTGCGTACAGCTCACAAAAAACGAGTTGAAAAATGGAGCTCAGGGGCACAGCAATTCACAAACTGGCAGAGTAATAAAGGACAACTATCGTCCAAAGATCTGTTGAGGGAAGGCAGCGAGGCGGACTTGAAAGCGAGCCAGAATAGCAGGAAACAGATTTCAAGAGGTACGTTGGAATCGCCTTTAAATCACAGGAAGACGGGCACAACTTCGACAATGACGCACTTGGCCAAAAAGGGCGTATGTGTTTTCTCCTGAATATATTCAGGAGAAAACGCATACGCCCTTTTTGGCCAAGCAAGCAAGCGGGCAATGCAAATCTGCACTACACAGAAGTATCACTTCCCACCGGTCAAAAGGGACATCCACAAAATGTGTAAAAACAAGAAAGGCAAAACAGGCCCTGGAGAACAGGGAGCCTTGTTATGCTGATGGGCGGGATGTAAATTGCCAACTGCCTCACTGGCGGAGTGCATTGCGTTCCCTAAAACAAGTAAACAACAGAGCTACAGAGCCAAGGGCACTTCCAGTCTAGGGAATATACCTTGGGAAAACTGAAAATCAATAAGACAGAGCCACCCCCAAATTTAGGGCTGCACTGCTTACAAGAACCTCAACTTTGGTACACCTTAAATATCCCAGGAAATATAAAAATGGTTCCAAAAACTGTGGTATTTATGTACGATGGAATATCCCTCAGCCATGAAATCAATGTCATAAGACCAGGAGCAGCAAAGTGAGTGGATTCAGGTACGATGATTCTAAGTGAAATAAGTCACACAGAAAAAGAAACTTATCATAAGTTATCACTTATGAAGATCCTGTAAACATGGCTACACATGAACTGATTTAGGAAAGAGAACAGAGTCTCACATTTAGAAAACACTCTTATGCCTGCTTAAGTGTAAGGAGAGGTGGGGTGATGCATAAAACCAGAGTTTGATATAAACACAGGTACCATTTCTAAAACCAACTCTGGAATAGACAAGACCTACACCTTCCTCAGTGAAAGGGATTCAAAACCCCATATGTCCCGCAGAGGAATTGATCTGACTAGTAAGTATCTTAAAACCTATGTATTGATATGTCTCTGTAAGGGAATCAAGTGTGTCTAGACTGGCATAAACATGGCAGCGAGAATCAGCTCAAACCCACTATAAAAAGGAATTTCAAAAACAAAACCAAAAAACAGGGAAATTCTTTACATTTCCTTCAGGGTCTCTGATGAAACCTAGAATGACCCTATCTACAATGACAGCTGGATGTGGCATAAGGCTGGACACTTGGGACTGAGAGGATTGGTGAGATTGGGTGTGTAAATGCAGACCCTATAAAGCAAAAATGCATGGCCCCCATTCCATGGGTCCCAACAATCCATGTTGAAGGGAATATTACTACAGCTATAACATGTACGGGAAATCTAGAGAATGGACACACTGTGAATACAAAAGGTTTCTAAAACTCAATGAGTATTCCCTCTCCTGGTGCTCCGCTTTGACTTTCCAACTGCTTTACTATCAATCTCCCAACTTGGAGAGACAACCCCTTTAACCTCCTGGTTCGCAAAGGTGGCCAATTTGGCAGAGGATGGAAGGGAAGACGGAGAACCAATGAGAGAGTAGCTGTTAGGCATTTGGACGGGCACATATCACTCTAATTTCCCAGCAGGAAGAAGAATTAACCAGAGTCTCAGCCACCCAACGGGAACCAGTATAGGTTCTGAACCAAAATTTTGGACTTGCGTACAGCTCACAAAAAACGAGTTAAAAATGGACCTAAGGGGCACAGCAGTTCACAAACTGGCAGAGTAATAAAGGACAACTATCGTCCGAAAATCTGTTGAGGGAAGGCAACTAGGCGGACTTGAAAGCGAGGCAGAATAGCAGGAAACAGATTTCAAGAGGTACATTGGAATCGCCTTTAAAGCACAGGAAGAGGGGCACAACTTCGACAATGACGCACTTGGCCAAAAAGGGCGTATGCGTTTTCTCCTGAATATATTCAGGAGAAAACTCATACGCCCTTTTTGGCCAAGAAAGCAAGCGGGCAATGCAAATGTGCACTACAAAGAAGTATCACTTCCCACCGGTCAAAAGGGACATCCACAAAATATGTAAAATCCAGAAAGGCGAGACAGGCCCTGGAGAACAGGGAGCCTTGTTATTCTGATGGGCGGGATGTAAATTGCCAACTGCCTCACTGGAGGAGTGCATTGTGTTCCCTAAAACAAGTAAACAACAGAGCTACAGAGCCAAGGGCACTTCCAGTCTAGGGAATATACCTTGGGAAAACTGAAAATCAATAAGACAGAGCCACCCCCAAATTTAGGGCTGCACTGTTTACAAGAACCTGAACTTGGGTACACCTTAAATATCCCAGGAAATATAAAAATGGTTCAAAAAACTGTGGTATTTATGTACGATGGAATATCCCTCAGCCATGAAAGCAATGTCATAAGACCAGGAGCAGCAAAGTGAGTGGATTCAGGTACGATGATTCTAAGTGAAATAAGTCACACAGAAAAAGAAACTTATCATAAGATATCACTTATGAAGATCCTGTAAACATGGCTACACATGAACTGAGTTAGGAAAGAGAACAGAGTCTCACATTTAGAAAACACTCTTATGCCTGCTTAAGGGGAAAGGAGAGGTGGGGTGATGCATAAAACCAGAGTTTGATATAAACACAGGTACCATTTCTAAAACCAACTCTGGAATAGACAAGACCTACACCTTCCTCAGTGAAAGGGATTCAAAACCCCATATGTCCCGCAGAGGAATTGATCTGACTAGTAAGTATCTTAAAACCTATGTATTGATATGTCTCTGTAAGGGAATCAAGTGTGTCTAGACTGGCATAAACATGGCAGCGAGAATCAGCTCAATCCCACTATAAAATGGAATTTCAAAAACAAAACCAAAAAACAGGGAAATTCTTTACATTTCCTTCAGGGTCTCTGATGAAACCTAGAATGACCCTATCTACAATGACAGCTGGATGTGGCATAAGGCTGGACACTTGGGACTGAGAGGATTGGTGAGATTGGGTGTGTAAATGCAGACCCTATAAAGCAAAAATGCATGGCCCCCATTCCATGGGTCCCAACAATCCATGTTGAAGGGAATATTACTACAGCTATAACATGTACGGGAAATCTAGAGAATGGACACACTGTGAATACAAAAGGTTTCTAAAACTCAATGAGTATTCCCTCTCCTGGTGCTCCGCTTTGACTTTCCAACTGCTTTACTATCAATCTCCCAACTTGGAGAGACAACCCCTTTAACCTCCTGGTTCGCAAAGGTGGCCAATTTGGCAGAGGATGGAAGGGAAGACGGAGAACCAATGAGAGAGTAGCTGTTAGGCATTTGGACGGGCACATATCACTCTAATTTCCCAGCAGGAAGAAGAATTAACCAGAGTCTCAGCCACCCAACGGGAACCAGTATAGGTTCTGAACCAAAATTTTGGACTTGCGTACAGCTCACAAAAAACGAGTTAAAAATGGACCTAAGGGGCACAGCAGTTCACAAACTGGCAGAGTAATAAAGGACAACTATCGTCCGAAAATCTGTTGAGGGAAGGCAACTAGGCGGACTTGAAAGCGAGGCAGAATAGCAGGAAACAGATTTCAAGAGGTACGTTGGAATCGCCTTTAAAGCACAGGAAGAGGGGCACAACTTCGACAATGACGCACTTGGCCAAAAAGGGCGTATGCGTTTTCTCCTGAATATATTCAGGAGAAAACTCATACGCCCTTTTTGGCCAAGAAAGCAAGCGGGCAATGCAAATGTGCACTACAAAGAAGTATCACTTCCCACCGGTCAAAAGGGACATCCACAAAATATGTAAAATCCAGAAAGGCGAGACAGGCCCTGGAGAACAGGGAGCCTTGTTATTCTGATGGGCGGGATGTAAATTGCCAACTGCCTCACTGGAGGAGTGCATTGTGTTCCCTAAAACAAGTAAACAACAGAGCTACAGAGCCAAGGGCACTTCCAGTCTAGGGAATATACCTTGGGAAAACTGAAAATCAATAAGACAGAGCCACCCCCAAATTTAGGGCTGCACTGTTTACAAGAACCTGAACTTGGGTACACCTTAAATATCCCAGGAAATATAAAAATGGTTCAAAAAACTGTGGTATTTATGTACGATGGAATATCCCTCAGCCATGAAATCAATGTCATAAGACCAGGAGCAGCAAAGTGAGTGGATTCAGGTACGATGATTCTAAGTGAAATAAGTCACACAGAAAAAGAAACTTATCATAAGATATCACTTATGAAGATCCTGTAAACATGGCTACACATGAACTGAGTTAGGAAAGAGAACAGAGTCTCACATTTAGAAAACACTCTTATGCCTGCTTAAGGGGAAAGGAGAGGTGGGGTGATGCATAAAACCAGAGTTTGATATAAGTACAGGTACCATTTCTAAAACCAACTGTGGAATAGACAAGACCTACACCTTTCTCAGTGAAAGGGACTCAAAACCCCATATTTCCCGCAGAGGAATTGATCTTACTAGTAAGTATCTTAAAACCTATGTATTGATATGTCTCTGTAAGGGAATCAAGTGTGTCTAGACTGGCATAAAGATGACAGCGAGAATCAGCTCAAACCCACTATAAAAAGGAATTTCAAAAACAAAACCAAAAAACAGGGAAATTCTTTACATTTCCTTCAGGGTCTCTGATGAAACCTGGAATGACCCTATCTACAATGACAGCTGGATGTGGCATAAGGCTGGACACTTGGGACTGAGAGGATTGGTGAGATTGGGTGAGCAAATGCAGACCCTTTAAAGCAAAAATGCATGGCCCCCATTCCATGGGTCCCAACAATCTTTGTTGAAGGGAATATTACTACAGCTATAACATGTACGGGAAACCTAGAGAATGGACACACTGTGAATACCAAAGGTTTCTAAAACTCAACGAGTAGTCCCACTCCTGGTGCTCCGCTTTGACTTTCCAACTGCTTTACTCTCAATCTCCCAACTTGGAGAGACAACCCCTTTAACCTCCTGGTTTGCACAGGTTGCCAATTTGGCAGAGGATGGAAGGGAAGAGGGAGAACCAATGAGAGAGTAGCTGTTAGGCATTTGGACGGGCACATGTCACTCTAATTTCCCGGCAGGAAGAAGAATTGACCAGAGTCTCAGCCACCTACCGGGAACCAGTATAGGTCCTGAACCAAAATTTTGGACTTGCGTACAGCTCACAAAATACGAGTTGAAAAATGGAGCTCAGGGGCACAGCAATTCACAAACTGGCAGAGTAATAAAGGACAACTATCGTCCAAAAATCTGTTGAGGGAAGGCAGCGAGGCGGACTTGAAATCGAGACAGAATAGCAGGAAACAGATTTCAAGATGTTCGTTGGAATCGCCTTTAAAGCACAGGAAGAGGGGCACAACTTCGACAATGACGCACTTGGCCAAAAAGGGCGTATGTGTTTTCTCCTGAATATATTCAGGAGAAAACGCATACGCCCATTTTGGCCAAGCAAGCAAGCGGGCAATGCAAATCTGCACTACACAGAAGTATCACTTCCCTCCGGTCAAAAGGGACATCCACAAAATGTGTAAAAACCAGAAAGGCAAGACAGGCCCTGGAGAAGAGGGAGCCTTGTTATGCTGATGGGCGGGATGTAAATTGCCAACTGCCTCACTGGAGGAGTGCATTGCGTTCCCTAAAACAAGTAAACAACAGAGCTACAGAGCCAAGGGCACTTCCAGTCTAGGGAATATACCTTGGGAAAACTGAAAATCAATAAGACAGAGCCACCCCCAAATTTAGGGCTGCACTGCTTACAAGAACCTCAATATTGGAACACTTTAAATATCCGAGGAAATATAAAAATGGTTCCAAAAACTGTGGTATTTATGTAGGATGGAATATCCCTCAGCCATGAAATCAATGTCATAAGACCAGGAGCAGCAAAGTGAGTGGATTCAGGTACGATGATTGTAAGTGAAATAAGTCACACAGAAAAAGAGACTTATCATAAAATATCACTTATGAAGATCCTGTAAACATGGCTACACATGAACTGAGTTATGAAAGAGAACAGAGTCTCACATTTAGAAAACACTCTTATGCCTGCTTAAGGGGAAAGGAGAGGTGGGGTGATGCATAAAACCAGAGTTTGATATAAGTACAGGTACCATTTCTCAAACCAACTGTGGAATAGACAAGACCTACACCTTCCTCAGTGAAAGGGACTCAAAACCCCATATTTCCGGCAGAGGAATAGATCTGACTAGTAAGAATCTTAAAACCTATGTATTGATAGGTCTCTGTAAGGGAATCATGTGTGTCTAGACTGGCATAAACATGGCAGCGAGAATCAGCAAAAACCCACTATAAAAAGGAACTTCAAAAACAAAACAAAAAAACAGTGAAATTCTTTACATTTCCTTCAGGGTCTCTGATGACAGCTGGAATGACCCTATCTACAATGACAGCTGGATGTGACATAAGGCTGGACACTTGGGACCGAGAGGATTGGTGAGATTGGTTGAGCAAATGCAGACCCTTTAAAGCAAAAATGCATGGCCCCCATTCCATGGGTCCCAACAATCCTTGTTGAAGGGAATATTACTACAGCTATAACATGTACGGGAAATCTAGAGAATGGACACACTGTGAATACAAAAGGTTTCTAAAACTCAATGAGTATTCCCTCTCCTGGTGCTCCGCTTTGACTTTCCAACTGCTTTACTATCAATCTCCCAACTTGGAGAGACAACCCCTTTAACCTCCTGGTTCGCACAGGTTGCCAATTTCGCAGAGGATGGAAGGGAAGAGGGAGAACCAATGAGAGAGTAGCTGTTAGGCATTTGGACGGGCACATGTCACTCTAATTTCCCGGCAGGAAGAAGAATTAACCAGAGTCTCAGCCACCTACCGGGAACCAGTATAGGTCCTGAACCAAAATTTTGGACTTGCGTACAGCTCACAAAAAACGAGTTGAAAAATGGAGCACAGGAGCACAGCAATTCACAAACTGGCAGAGTAATAAAGGACAACTATCGTCCAAAAATCTGTTGAGGGAAGGCAGCGAGGCGGACTTGAAAGCGAGCCAGAATAGCAGGAAACAGATTTCAAGAGGAACGTTGGAATCACCTTTAAAGCACAGGAAGACGGGCACAACTTCGACAATGACGCACTTGGCCAAAAAGGGCGTATGAGTTTTCTCCTGAATATATTCAGGAGAAAACGCATACGCCCTTTTTGGCCAAGCAAGCAAGCGGGCAATGCAAATCTGCACTACACAGAAGTATCACTTCCCACCGGTCAAAAGGGACATCCACAAAATGTGTAAAAACCAGAATGTCAAGACAGGCCCTGGAGAAGAGGGAGCCTTGTTATGCTGATGGGCGGGATGTAAATTGCCAACTGCCTCACTGGAGGAGTGCATTGCGTTCCCTAAAACAAGTAAACAACAGAGCTACAGAGCCAAGGGCACTTCCAGTCTAGGGAATATACCTTGGGAAAACTGAAAATCAATAAGACAGATCCACCCCCAAATTTAGGGCTGCTCTGCTTACAAGAACCTCAACTTTGGTACACTTTAAATATCCCAGGAAATATAAAAATGGTTCCAAAAACTGTGGTATTTATGTAGGATGGAATATCCCTCAGCCATGAAATCAATGTCATAAGACCAGGAGCCGCAAAGTGAGTGGATTCAGGTACGATGATTCTAAGTGAAATAAGTCACACAGAAAAAGAAACTTATCATAAGATATCACTTATGAAGATCCTGTAAACATGGCTACACATGAACTGAGTTAGGAAACAGAACAGAGTCTCACATTTAGAAAACACTCTTATGCCTGCTTAAGGGGAAAGGAGAGGTGGGGTGATGCATAAAACCAGATTTTGATATAAACACAGGTACCATTTCTAAAACCAACTGTGGAATAGACAAAACCTACACCTTCCTCAGTAAAAGGGACTCAAAACCCCATATTTCCCGCAGAGGAATTGATCTGACTAGTAAGTATCTTAAAACATATGTATTGATATGTCTCCATAAGGGAATCAAGTGTGTCTAGACTGGCATAAACATGGCAGCGAGAATCAGCTCAAACCCACTATAAAAAGGAATTTCAAAAACAAAACCAAAAAACAGGGAAATTCTTTACATTTCCTTCAGGGTCTCTGATGAAACCTGGAATGACCCTATCTACAATGACAGCTGGATGTGGCATAAGGCTGGACACTTGGGACTGAGAGGATTGGTGAGATTGGGTGAGCAAATGCAGACCCTTTAAAGCAAAAATGCATGGCCCCCATTCCATGGGTCCCAACAATCCATGTTGAAGGGAATATTACTACAGCTATAACATGTACGGGAAATCTAGAGAATGGACACACTGTGAATACAAAAGGTTTCTAAAACTCAATGAGTATTCCCTCTCCTGGTGCTCCGCTTTGACTTTCCAACTGCTTTAGTATCAATCTCCCAACTTGGAGAGACAACCCCTTTAACCTCCTGGTTCGCACAGGTTGCCAATTTGGCAGAGGATGGAAGGGAAGAGGGAGAACCAATGAGAGAGTAGCTGTTAGGCATTTGGACGGGCACATATCACTCTAATTTCCCAGCAGGAAGAAGAATTAACCAGAGTCTCAGCCACCCAACGGGAACCAGTATAGGTCATGAACCAAAATTTTGGACTTGCGTACAGCTCACAAAAAACGAGTTGAAAAATGGAGCTCTGGGGCACAGCAGTTCACAAACTGGCAGAGTAATAAAGGACAACTATCGTCCGAAAATCTGTTGTGGGAAGGCAACTAGGCGGACTTGAAAGCGACGCAGAATAGCAGGAAACAGATTTCAAGAGGTACATTGGAATCGCCTTTAAAGCACAGGAAGAGGGGCACAACTTCGACAATGAGGCAATTGGCCAAAAAGGGCGTATGTGTTTTCTCCTGAATATATTCAGGAGAAAACGGATACGCCCTTTTTGGCCAAGCAAGCAAGTGGTCAATGCAAATCTGCGCTACAAAGAAGTATCACTTCCCACCGGTCAAAAGGGACATCCACAAAATGAGTAAAAACCAGAAAGGCATGACAGTCCCTGGAGAACAGGGAGCCTTGTTATGCTGATGGCCGGGATGTAAATTGCCAACTGCCTCACTGGAGTAGTGCATTGCGTTCCCTAAAACAACTAAACAACAGAGCAACAGAGCCAAGGGCACTTCCAGTCTAGGGAATATACCTTGGGAAAACTGAAAATCAATAAGACAGAGCCACCCCCAAATTTAGGGCTGCACTGCTTACAAGAACCTCAACTTGGGTACACCTTAAATATCCCAGGAAATATAAAAATGGTTCCAAAAACTGTGGTATTTATGTACGATGGAATATCCCTCAGCCATGAAATCAATGTCATAAGACCAGGAGCAGCAAAGTGAGTGGATTCAGGTACGATGATTCTAAGTGAAATAAGTCACACAGAAAAAGAAACTTATCATAAGTTATCACTTATGAAGATCCTGTAAACATGGCTACACATGAACTGATTTAGGAAAGAGAACAGAGTCTCACATTTAGAAAACACTCTTATGCCTGCTTAAGTGTAAGGAGAGGTGGGGTGATGCATAAAACCAGAGTTTGATATAAACACAGGTACCATTTCTAAAACCAACTCTGGAATAGACAAGACCTACACCTTCCTCAGTGAAAGGGATTCAAAACCCCATATGTCCCGCAGAGGAATTGATCTGACTAGTAAGTATCTTAAAACCTATGTATTGATATGTCTCTGTAAGGGAATCAAGTGTGTCTAGACTGGCATAAACATGGCAGCGAGAATCAGCTCAAACCCACTATAAAAAGAATTTCAAAAACAAAACCAAAAAACAGGGAAATTCTTTACATTTCCTTCAGCGTCTCTGATGAAACCTGGAAAGACCCTATCTACAATGACAGCTGGATGTGGCATAAGGCTGGACACTTGGGACTGAAAGGATTGGTGAGATAGGGTGAGCAAATGCAGACCCTTTAAAGCAAAAATGCATGGCCCCCATTCCATGCGTCCCAACTCTCCATGTTGAAGGGAATGTTACTACAGCTATAACATGTACGGGAAACCTAGAGAATGGACACACTGTGAATACAAAAGGTTTCTAAAACTCAACGAGTAGTCCCTCTCCTGGTGCTCCGCTTTGACTTTCCAACTGGTTTACTATCAATCTCCCAACTTGGAGAGACAACACCTTTAACCTCCTGGTTCGCACAGGTTGCCAATTTCGCAGAGGATGGAAGGGAAGAGTGAGAACCAATGAGAGAGTAGCTGTTAGGCATTTGGACGGGCACATGTCACTCTAATTTCCCGGCAGGAAGAAGAATTGACCAGAGTCTCAGCCAACCACCGGGAACCAGTATAGGTCCTGAACCAAAATTTTAGACTTGCGTACAGCTCACAAAAAACGAGTTGAATAATGGAGCTCAGGGGCACAGCAATTCACAAACTGGCAGAGTAATTAAGGACAACTATCGTCCAAAAAATTGTTGAGGGAAGGCAGCGAGGCGGACTTGAAAGCGAGACAGAATAGCAGGAAACAGATTTCAAGAGGTACTTTGGAATCGCCTTTAAAGCACAGGAAGAGGGGAACAACTTCGACAATGACGCACTTGGCCAAAAAGGGCGTATCCGT
The DNA here is from genome assembly GCF_964165515.1 of Mesoplodon bidens. Lineage (NCBI taxonomy): Eukaryota > Metazoa > Chordata > Mammalia > Artiodactyla > Ziphiidae > Mesoplodon > Mesoplodon bidens. The sequence goes on from NW_027672141.1 coordinate 60,965, forward strand.
TTTCTCCTGAATATATTCAGGAGAAAACGGATACGCCCTTTTTGGCCAAGCAAGCAAGTGGTCAATGCAAATCTGCACTACACAGAAGTATCACTTGCCACCGGTCAAAAGGGACATCCACAAAATGTGTAAAAAACAGAAAGGCAAGACAGGCCCTGGAGAACAGGGAGCCTTGTTATGCTGATGGGCGGGATGTAAATTACCAACTGCCTCACTGGAGGAGTGCATTGCGTTCCCTAAAACAAGTAAACAACAGAGCTACAGAGCCAAGGGCACTTCCAGTCTAGGGAATATACCTTGGGAAAACTGAAAATCAATAAGACAGAGCCACCCCCAAATTTAGGGCTGCACTGCTTACAAGAACCTCAACTTGGGTACACCTTAAATATCCCAGGAAATATAAAACTGGTTCAAAAAACTGTGGTATTTATGTACGATGGAATATCCCTCAGCCATGAAATCAATGTCATAAGACCAGGAGCAGCAAAGAGAGTGGATTCAGGTACGATGATTCTAATGAAATAATTCACACAGAAAAAGAAACTTATCATAAGATATCACTTATGAAGATCCTGTAAACATGGCTACACATGAACTGAGTTAGGAAAGAGAACAGAGTCTCACATTTAGAAAACACTCTTATGCCTGCTTAAGGGGAAAGGAGAGGTGGGGTGATGCATAAAACCACAGTTTGGTATAAGCACAGGTACCATTTATATAACCAACTGTGGAATAGACAAGACATACACCTTCCTCAGTGAAAGGGACTCAAAACCCCATATTTCCCGCAGAGGAATAGATCTGACTAGCAAGAATCTTAAAACCTATATACTGATATGTCTCCGTAAGGGAATCATGTATGTCTAGACTGGCGTAAACATGGCAGCGAGAATCAGCTCAAACCCACTATAAAAAGGAATTTCAAAAACAAAACAAAAATAACAGGGAAATTCTTTACAATTCCTTCAGGTTGTCTGATGAAATCTGGAATGACCCTATCTGCAAAGACAGCTGGATGTGGCATAAGGCTGGACACTTGGAAGTGAGAGGATTGGTGAGATTGGGTGAGGAAATGCAGACCCTTTAAAGCAATAATGCATGGTCCCAATTCCATGGGTCACATCTCTACAGGTTGAAGGGAATATTACTACAACTGTATCATGTACGGGAATCCTAGTGGATGAACACACTGTGAATACGAAACGTTTCTAAAACTCAACGAATAGTCCCTCTCCTGGTGCTCTGTATTGACTTTCCAAATGCTTTACTATCAATGTCCCAACTTGGAGACTCAGCCCCTTTAACCTCCTGGTTCCCACAGGTTGCCAAATTGGCAGAGGATGGAAGGGATGAGGGAGAACCAATGAGAGAGTAGCTGTTAGGCATTTGGACGGGCATATGTCACTCTAATTTCCCGGCAGGAAGATGAATTAACCAAAGTCTCAGCCAGCCACCCGGAACCAGTGTAGGTCATGAACCAAAATTTTGGACTTGTGTTCAGCTCACAAATTACGAGTTGATAAATGGAGCTCAGGGGCTCAGCAGTTCACAAACTGGCAGAGTAATAAAGCGCAACTATCGTCCAAAAATCTGTTGAAGGAAGGCAAGGAGGCGGACTTGAAAGCGAGGCAGAATAGCAGGAAACTGATTTCAAGAGGTACGTTGGAGTCTCCTGTAAAGCACAGGAAGAGGGGAACAACTTCGACAATGATGCACTTGGCCAATAAGGGCGTATGCGTTTTCTCCTGAATATATTCAGGAGGAAATGCATACGCCCTTTTTGGCCAAGCAAGCAAGAGGACAATGCAAATCTGCACTACAAAGAAGTATCACTTCCCACCGGTCCATAGGGACATCCAAAAAATGTGTAAAAACCAGAAAGGCAAGACAGGCCCTCGAGAAGAAGGAGCCTTGTTATGCTGATGGGCAGGATGTAAATTGCCAACTGCCTCACTGGAAGAGTGCATTGTGTTCCCTAAAACAAGTAAACAACAGAGCTACAGAGCCAAGGGCACTTCCAGTCTAGGGAATATACCTTGGGAAACCTGAAAATCAATAAGACAGAGACACCCCCAAATTTAAGACTGCACTGCTTACAAGAACCTCAAATTGGGTACACCTTAAATATCCCAGGAAATATAAAAATGGTTCAAAAATTGTGGTACTTACGTACGATGGAATATCCCTCAGCCATGAAATCAATGTCATAAGACCAGTAGCATCAAAGTGAGTGGATTCTTGTACGATGATTCTAAGTGAAATAAGTCACACAGAAAAACAAACTTATCGTAAGATATCACTTATGAAGATCCTGTAAACATGGCTACACATGAACTGAGTTAGGAAAGATAACAGAGTATCGAATCTTATCATAACATATCACTCATAGAGTGAATGAAAACATGGCTACATATGAACTGAATTACAAACACAACAGAGTCACACATTTAGAAAACAATCTTCTGCCTGCTTAAGGGGAAAGGCGAGGTGGGTTGATGCATAAAACCACTGTTTTAAGTTAACACAGATACCGTTACATAAACTAAGTATGTAATAGACAACACCTACTCCCCGCACAATGAACTGGACTCAACACCCCCTATTCATTGCAGAGGAATATATCTGACTCTGAGAATTTTAAATCATATGTATTCTCATGTCTCCATAAAGGAATCATATGTGTGTATAATTGCATGAACACAGCACTGAAATTCAGCTAAATCCCCTTAAAAAATAAGTTTCAAAAGCAAAATGCAAAAACAGCGAAACAGAAAGAAATCTTAAAAATTACGTTCAGGGCCTGTGATCCAACCTGGATTGACCACCTTTACACCCACAGCTGGATGAGACATAAGAATGGACACTTGGGGCTGACAAGATTGCTGAGGTTGTGTGAGCAAATGAACACCACTTAGAGCAATACTGTGTGCTACGCATTCTAGTGGTCCCAACTCTCCAGGTTTAAGGGAATCTTCCTACAGTTAAAACATGCATGGGAAACCCAGTGGATGGTACACTGTGTAATTGTGAAAGTTTTCTAAATGTACCTAATTTTTCCTTTCGTCGTGCTCGGCTTCACCATTCCATCTGCATTACTAAAAGTCTCCCCACTTGGAGTGTCAGCGCCTTTACCCTCCTGTTATGCACAGTTTGCAAATTGTGCAGAGGATGAACAGGAAGAGAGAAAACAAATGAGAGATTAGCTGTAGGTGTTTGGATGGGCACATATCACTCTACTTTCCCATCAGGAAGAAGCAATAACCAAAGGCTCAGCCTGAAGCCCCGGAACCGGACTAGGGCCTAAATCCATCCTGCGGTATTGCAGCCAGCTCACAAATAGGCGATTTGAAAAATGGAAATCAGGGGCACAGCAATTCACAAACTTGCAGTGTTATAAAGGACAACTATCATCCAGAAATATATTGAGGTAAGGCCATGAAGAAGATTTGAATGAAAGGCAGATTTGAAGGAAACAGATTTCAAGAGGTACATTGGAGTCATCTTTAAAGCACATGAAAAGCGACAGAACTTCGACAATGTTGCCCTTAGCTGAAAAGGGTGTATGTGTATTTTCTTGAATATATTTGGGAAAAAATGCATACGCCCTTTTTGGCCAAGCAAGCCATCAGGCATTGCAAATCCACACTACATAGAAGTGTCCCTTACCTCCAGTCAAAAGGGCCATCCACAAATAGTGTGAAAACCACAAATGCAGGATAGGCCATTGAGAAAATGGAGCCTGGTTACACCGATGGACAGGATGTAAATTGCCAACAGCCTCTCTGGAGAACTGTATGTTGTTTTCTAAAACAGAGCTACAGAGCATAGCACACTTCCACTCATGGGCGTGTATTTTGGGAAAACTAAAAATCCGCAACACACAGCCAGCACAAAGTTTAGGGCTGTTCTGTTTACAAGAACCTCGACTTCGGTACACTTTAAATATCCCAGGAAAGGAAAAAAATGGATATAGATGTTGTGGTACTTATATACAATGGAATGTCACTCAGACATAAAATCAGTGTCATAAGGCCAATAGCAGCATAATGAGTGGCTTTAGGTACGATGATGCTAAGTGAAATGAGCCACAAAGAAACAGAAACTTATTGTAATATATCACTTATAGAGGGAATGTAAACATGGCTACACATGAACTGAATTTCAAAAGAGAACAGAGTTACACATTTAGAAAACACACTTATGCCTCCTTAAGGGGAAAGGTGACGTGGGGTGATGTGTAAAAGCAGAGTTTGAAATTAGCACAGATACCATTCCATATACCAAATATGTAATAGACAAGACCTACTCCTTTATCAATGAACTGGACACAAAACACCCTATTCACTGAAGAGGAATTTATCTGACTGGTAACAATCTTGAAACCTATGTATTTATATGTCTCCATAATGGAATCAAGTGTATGTAGATTGGCATAAACACAGATCAATGGAACAGGACAGAAATCCCAGAGATAAACCTACATACCTATGGCTATCTCATCTATGACAAAGGAGCTAAGGATATACAATGGAGAAAAGACAGTCTCTTCAGTAATTGGTGCTGAGAAAACTGGAACCCTACACATAAAAGAATGAAATTAGAACACTCCATAACACCATACACAAAAATAAACTCTAAATGGATTAGAGATCTAAATATAAGACCAGACACTATAAAACACTTAGAGGAAACCATAGGCAGAACACTCTATGACATAAATCACAGCAAGATCCTTTTTGACTCACCTCCTAGAGAAATGGAAATAAAAACAGAAATCAACAAATGGGACCTAAAGAAACTTAAAAGCTTTTACACAATACAGGAAAACATAAACAAGATGCAAAAACAACCCTCAGAATGGGAGAAAATATTTTCAAATGGAGCAATTGACAAAGGATTAATCTCCAAACTTTACAAGCACCTCATGTAGCTCAATCTCACAAAAACAAACATCCCAATCCAAAAACGGCCAGAAGACATAAATAGACATTTCTCCAAAGAAGATATACAGATTACCAAGAAACACATGAAAGAATGCTGAACATCACTAATCATTAGAGAAATGCAAATCAAACTACCTTGAGATATCACCACACAGCAGTCAGAGTGGCAATCATCAAAAAAATCTACAAAACAATAAATGCTGGAGAGGCCTTTATTGGAGAAAAGGGAACACACGTGCACTGTGGGTGGGAATGTAAATTGATATGGGAACTAGGGAGAACAGTACGGAGATTCCTCTAAATAACTAGCAATAGAGGTACCATACGACACAACAATCCAACTACTGGACATTTGCCTTGCGAAAACCATAATTCAAAAAGTGTTATGTACAAAAAAGTTCATTGCAGCTCTATTTACAACAGCCATGACATGGAAGCAACCTAAGTGTCCATCGACAGATGAATGGATAAAGAAGATCTGACACATATATACAATGGAATATTACTCAGCCATAAAAAGAAGCAAAACTGAGTTATTTGTACTGAGTTGGATGGACTTAGAATCTGTCCTACACAGTGAAGTAAGTCAGAAAGGGAAAAACAAATACTGTATGTTAACAGAGATATACGGAATCTAATGAAGGAAAAAAAAAGATTTTGAAGAACCTAGTGGCAGGACAAGGATTAAGGACACTTACGTAGAGAAAGGACTTGAGGACACTGGACGGGGGATGGGTAAGCTGGGACGAAGTGAGAGAGTGGCATGGACATAAATACATTACCAAATGTAACACCGATAGCTACTGAGAATCAGCCACATAGAACAGGGAGATCAGCTCGGTGCTTTGTGACCACATAAAGGGGTGGGATATGGAATTTGGGAGGGAGATGCAAGAGGGAGGGGATCTGGTGATATTTGTATACGTATAGATGATTCACTTTGTTATACAGCAGAAACTAACACTCCATTGTAAAACAATTATACTCCAATAAACGTGTAAAAGGAAAAAAAAAGGAAAAAGAAAGCCCAGGGATAAACCTACACACCTATGGTCAACTAATCTATGACAAAGGAGGCAACACTATACAATGGAGATAAGACAGTCTCTTCAATCATTGGTGCTGGGAAATATGGACAGCTACATGTAAAAGAATGAAATTAGAACACTCCCCAACACCATACATAAAAATATATTCAAAATGGATTAGAGACCTTAATGTAAGACCAGACAGTATAAAACTCTGAGAGGAAAACTTACGAAGGATACTCTGACGTAAATCACAGCAAGATCTTTTTTGATCCACCTCCTATAGTAATGAAATAAAAAAGTAAACTAAACAGATGGGACCTAATGATATGTAAAAGCTTTTGAAAAGCAAAGGAAACTACAAACAAGACGAAAAACAACCCTCAGAATGGCAGAACATATTTACCAATGAATCAATGGACAAATGATTAATCTCCAATATATATAAACAGCTCATGCAGCTCAATATTAATAAAACAAACAACCCAATACAAAAATGGAAGAAGATCTAAATAGACATTTCTTCCAAGAAGACATAGAGATGGCCAGTACGCACATGAAAATCTGCTCAACATCACTAATTATTAGAGAAATGGAAATCAAAACTACAATGAGGAATCACGTCACACCTGTTAGAATGGGCATCATCAGAAAATCTACAAACAACAAATGCTGGAGAGGGTGTGGAGAAAAGGAACCTTCTTTCACTATTGCTGGGAATGTAAATCGATATAGTCTCTATGGAGAACAGTATGGAGGTTCCTTAAAAAACTAAAAATAGAATTACCATATAATCCAGCAATCCCACTACTGGGCATATACCCAGAGAAAACCATAAATCAAAAAGACACATTCACCACAATGTTCATTGCAGTGCTATTTACAATAGCCAGGTAATGAAAGCAACCTAAGTGCCCACAGACAGATGAATGGATAAAGATGTGGTACATATATACAATGGAATATTACTCAGCCATACATAGGAATGAAATTGGGTCATTTGTAGAGACCTTGATGGATCTAGAGACTGTCATACAGAGTGAAGTAAGTCAGAAAGAGAAAAACAAATATTGTATGTTAATGCATATATGTGGAACCTAGAAAAATGGTACAGATGAACCGGTTTGCAGGGCAGAGATAGAGACACAGATGTAGAGAACAAACATATGGACACCAAGGGGGGAATGCCATGTGAGGGTGGTGGTGGGATGAATTGGGAGACTGGGATTCACATGTGCACACATATGTATAAAATAGATATCCAGTAAGAACCTGCTGTATAAAAGAAATAAATAAATTTAAAAAAAAAATAAAAATAAATAAATAACATTTAATAAAATAAACGAAAAAACGTTTTTCCCTTCACATAGACGTCTTTATATTAATGTATTATTTCCATGTTTATATCTCCAAATTAAAAAAAAAGAGGAATAAATAAAATCTACCTTGAACCAAAAAGAATAAAAGAAAAAAAAAAAAAAAAAAAAAAAAAAAAAACAGAACCCACCAGTTATACAGAGGAAAATCGTATCAGGGCACTTGCTCCAGTTGTAAAAAATTCTTAAGTTGGTCAGAGATGGGAAATCGTCTCCCATGCAGTGAGCAGCGCTCCCCCCCACAAGGAACATCCTCATTTGAAAGCTGGGGGACTGTGTCGAGGCGTCTGTGAGTAAATGTGAGCTGAGCCCCAGTCCTGCTGCAGCTGAACTCTTCCCACCCTTTCCATGTAAAACAGCTGAATTTGTACAAGAACTTGCAAGCCTAGAGGAAGGGCTGTGTTGCCACACCAGCGACAGCACACAGGCCGACTTGATGCCTGCTGGCCAGACAGGATGGTCCTGGCCCCAGATGCTCTTCTGGAAGCTTTCCATTTCCCTGCCTGAGATACCCCTCCTGCCAAGGCCCCCATTGCTTTTTTACATCCTCACCTCTGCCAGGGAGAAATTCCAGCGGCAGCTATGTGTGACACATCCTCTTCTTTAGCAGGTGGCAGCCTGGCAACTCCTGCAGAAAGTCCAGCAGAGCCCCACTCACACTGGGCCACCCACAAAGCCATGGCCCCTCACTCCCTCCCACCACCCCAGCCCCGACACTGCTGACGGGGCAGAGAATATGGCGTCAGGCACAGATACAGGGGCTCTTGCTGACTGGAGAGGTGTTTATATTGACCTCAACCAAGGCACACCTGGGGAGGGCTGGCAGGCAGTGTCAGGCTGCCCATATCAGCCAATCCTCACCCCTCAGGGGATCACAGTTGCAGAAAATGAACCTTGCTAAACGGGCCGCGGCCAAGGAACAGGTGTGGGCTCTTGAGAGTCAGGATAGACAAGGGGCTGCAGCTGCGGCTTTTTTCTCATCATTTTATCTGGTCCATGAGTGGAAAACAACTTCAAGAACACCCTATACTAATGAGAGGAACCCAGGAGTCAGGGAGAGGAGTGATGGTGGTTGGAGACAGAGGCCTGGTGCCCTGGCTGCAGTGGAAGTGTCTGGAACACCAGGCCGATAGAGGCTGCACAGAGTGATAGCCAGGGTCACAGACCTGACAGGGCTGCTCTTTGTTAGTTCAAGTCCTGCTCTGAGGCGTTTTGTGTCAGCTGTGAGCGACAGGTGAGCTGGGGGTTCTCTGCAATGTGGGCTATGTGCACAGTTCCTGTGTGTCCAGCCGTGCTCAGGTACCTGCCCAGGGGAGCTCCGTATCCTGGGAACGGCCTGACTATGAGAGCCCCATGGGTTGCTGGGTAACTGCACATGTGAGCTCCATACCCTGGGAGGGACTTGACCACAAGAGCCCCGTGGGCGGTTCGGTGGGGCGTGCTGCCCAGGTGAGCTCCATATCCTGGGATTGGCCTGACCACGAGAGTCCCATTGGCTGCTGGGGACCTGGTAAAGGATATAAGGACAGTCAGTGAAGCCACCGAGGATATACATCCAGTAGCTCCTATTTCCTACACCCTGCAGGTCATTCTACCATCCACCAGGCCATGGCATTCTGTATTAGACTTCAATGATGCCTTCTTCTGTGTTCCATTCATCTCAGAGTCACAAGAATTTTTGGCTTGTGAGTGGCAGGACACAACATGCAACCAAAGCAATAATGCTGGGCCATCCTTTCCCAATGGTTCAAAAATCCCCACACCATCATTGGGGAAATGTCCTTTAAAGGCCTAAAAGTTCTACCTCTGTAAAAGGGAACCCTCCTTCAATATGCAGAGGACATTCTGATCGCCAGGCCTACTAAAGACGCCTCTGAACTACCTAGACAAGAAAGGATAGAAGGTGTCCAAGAAAAAGGCTCAAATATCCCAGGCTAAGGTGACATGCCTGGGCTTCATTCTCACAGATATTCGGAGAAACGCATCCCAGGATAGGGAAGAAGCCATTTGCAGCCTTACCTCTTCTAAAACTAGAAGACAGCTTATGGGTTCCTGGGGAGTCCAAGGTTTTCTGCATCTGGATCCCTAACTACAGTCTAATAGCTGGGCCTCTACATGAAACACTGACACGAAAAGATGATGATCCTTTTGAATAGAATCCAGAAGCAGCCTTTCAAGAATGGAAAGAGCAGTCAATTCAGACCCTTGCCCAGGAACTCCCTAATTTAGCTAAACCCTTTGACCTTTACATACCCGGTCATAGGTTAATCGCCCTTGGAGCCTTAGTGCAAAAACTGGGACCACTTGAAATGGAGCAACACAAGAATGCCCTTCAGGTATGATAAACTATAGTCACCAAGGGCTTTGCCCACCGACTAATCAGGCCAGGATACTGGGGTATCTAAAAAGCTGGAAATCAGCTGCCCCCAAGGCCAGGTCCCTCCTAAGGGAAAAGGACCCCACGTGGTGATCCTAACCACCCATCATGCCCTGAAGTTGCAGGGGTCGCTCTGTGGACACACTGACCTTGAGTGAGGAGGCCCTCCAACTCCAACCTCCAGAGAGACAAACGTGGGCAGCAGGCACCCAAAATGACTCGTGTGACCATCACTTGACCTGGAGTTTCTCTCAGAAAACAACAAGACTGTGCCCTGAAAGAGCAGACTACTGCTTGCAGGACTTACTGCACCCAGAGGGGAGCTAATAAGCTTGGCGGGGGAAACATATATCATGCTTTCACCATAGAAAGCCCTACAGACACCGTGGTGATGTTGGTCAATATGACCGGCTGGACTGCTGGTTACTTCTAAAGGCCGTTGACTCAGTGGACGTCATGGTCCTGGATCACCACTGACCCTTGACTGTATGGGAGTTGTGCGGGCAGGGCTCTGACACATGGTGCTGTTTGTACATTAATTCAGGGACCTAATTAAAGAAAGCACAGACTACTGGTCAGAGCATCTAGGCTGGCAAAAGCCGTCAGCCTAAGGTCGCCGAACAAATGTTGGGTGGGGTGAAACCTGCCACCGCAGCATCTCTGCACATCTGTTTCCTGGACCCTTAAAGGTCATTAGAATCTATAACACTTCCAATGCTGGTGCTCAGGCAGACGAGAAGTGAGGCAGGAGGCCTTGGGACAATCGACCTCACCTGGAGGCTGTTGGGGAGACGTTTTCCCCTCCCCCCATGTATCAGGGCTCCCACCCCAGCATGAAGCAGTTACAAAAGTGGGGTCTGCACCCTCAACACCCCAAGAATGAGGAACAGAACAAAAAGCAGAGGAGGTGTTCATCTCCGGCAACGTTCATTAAAAACTCCTGGGAGATAAAAAGAGAATCTGGGCAATAAAATAAAGTCTAACCTGTTTTTCCTTTGTGCTTTGTCTAATTTCACGTGCTCCTAGGGTTCAGCATGCAGAGGTCCCACACCCGGCACTTCAGACCCAATTTCCTAGTGCAGTATGGCTGGGTCGACACCTCAGCTAGCGGCGTCCCATGCAGACTCTGCGGCATAGAGCCTGAGCTGCAGCCAACCCAGCCCTCGAGATCTCCATCCCCTCCCTCCCACTGATGCTGCCGGGATCCCTACACAGCAGCCCAGCCCACAGCCCGTGGGGGAGTGCACGCTCTCACCTCTCCTTTCTGTTTTCAAAATAATGTTTCCTTTGCTTCTGAAAAAAACTGGTACAGATGAACTGGTTTGCAGGGAAGAAATAGAGACGCAGAGGTAGAGAACAAACGTATGGACACCAAGTGTGGGAAGCCATGGTGTGGTGGTGGTGGGATGAGTTGGGAGATTGGGATTGACCTGCATACATGTATATGCATAAAATACATAACTGATAATAACCTGCTGTATAAAAAAGTAAATAAAATTAAATTTCAAAATTTTCAAAAATAAAATTTAAAAATAATACAGAAAAAAGTTCTTCCCTACACAGATGTATTTATAGGAATGAATTATTTCTATGCTTATATCTATAAATAATAACAGAGGAATAAAATCTAACTTGAACCATAAAAGAAAAAAAAAACCTGAACCCACCAGTTATACAGAGGAAAACCCTATCAGGGCACTTGCTCCAGCGGCAAACAATTCTGAAATTGGTCAGAGGTGGGGAATCATCTCCCATACAGCCAGCAACCCACACCCCACGCAAGGAGCGTCCTCATTGCAAAGCTGGGGGACCGTGCAGAGGCATCTCTGAATAAAGGTGAGCTGAGCCCCAGGCCAGCTGCTGCTGAACTGTTCCCACCCTTCCCAGGTAAAACACCTGAATATGTACAAGGGCTTGAAAGACTAGAGGAAGGGCCGTGGAGCCACTCCAGCAACAGCACGCAGGCCAACTTGGGGCCTGCAGGCCAGCCAGGGTGGTCCTGCCCCGGGCGCTCTTCCGGAAGCTTTCCAATGTCCTGCCTGAGATACCCCACCTGTCCCGGCCCCCACTGCTTTTTTCCTTCCTCACTTCTGTCCGGAGAGAAATTCCAGCGGAAGGTATGGGTGACACATCCTCTTCTTTACAGGTGGCAGCCTGGCAACTCCTGCAGAAAGGCCAGCAGAACCCCACTCACACCGGGCCACCAACAAATCTGTGGCCCCTCATTCCCTCCCACCAGCACAGCCCCGAGACTACTGACGGGGCAGAGAATATGGAGTCAGGCACAGCTTCAGGGGCTATTGCTGCCTGGAGCGCTGTTTATATTGACCTCAACCAGGCACACCTGGGGAGGGCCGGGCGGCAGGGTAAGGCTGCCTAGGTCAGCTAATCCACAACACTCAGGGAATCACATTGTTGAAAATGGACCTCGCTAAGGCAGAAGAGAAGCCAAGGAAAAAAAGAACACAATGCCATTTGCACCACCGTAGATGAGTCTAGAGGTTATCACGTGACTTGTAGTAAGTCAGAAAGTGAAAGACACATATCATATCATATCACTTATAGGTGTTACCTTAAAATGGATACCAGGGCAGATATTTCCACCGAGAAGGGCAATCAGAGATTCATTAACAAACTTATGTTTCACCAATGGAATGGTGTGAGGATGGGTTTCATTACGATATCGGGGTTAACAGACTTATACAAACACAGGTGACATATATAATCACCAAAGACCTACGGAATACCAAAAGACTACTCATCATTCTGTCATAACGTACATGGGGAAAGGATCCCAGGAAAAACAGACATGTGTATATGTGTAAAAGAACCATATCTTCCACACCTCCAACAAGCCAAACATTGTAATCAAACCTGCTGTAATAAAAAATAAAAATTAAATTAAAAACACGAACAAGAAGTAGGGAGACAAACTTGAGGGGCTTTCTCCTGGCACATTCCATTCTAAATTCCAATCTAGAACACGACTTCCATTGAGGCTCTGTTGCCCTAGTAACCAGAATTGGTAAGGGAGCACTGCTGCCACCTTGTGGCCGTTTCACACAACAGCAGCTTTAATCTCAGCGCTCATGGTCAGTTGATATTCAAAATCATTGCAGGCCTGTAAATGACACCTGCCCTGAAAACAAATCCTGGGGTCACATATCGACCAAAAAATTTAAAGGACGTCCATATTTCAAAACGACCGTTTCAAAAGATATATTTTATGCACATTAGTGTTCTGCTTCTTTTTCTTTCTTTCTTTTTTGGTTAAAAAAACGGGAATGGAAAAAGGCATCCCTCAGAATGGGCGAAAATAGTTGCAAACGAATCAATGGACAAAGGTTTAATCTCCAATATAAATAAACAGCTCATGCAGCTTAATATTAAAAAAACAAACAACCCAATACAAAAATGGGCAGAATATCTAAAGAGACGTTTCTTCAAAGAAGACACAGAGATGGCTAAGACGCACATGAAAAGCTGCTCAACAGCACTAATTATTAGAGATATGCAAATCAAAACTATAATGAGGTATGACCTCACACCTGTTAGAATCGGCATCATCAGAAAATCTACAAACAACAAATTCTGGGGAGGGTGCGGACAAAAGGAGACGTCTTCCTCTATGGTGGGAATGTAAATTGATACAGTCACTATGGAGAACAGTATGGAGTTTCCTTAAAAAAACTAGAAATAGAAACCTTGATTTTCCCTAACCCTAACCATAGCCCAGAACGGAAACCTACCACCAACCCTACACCTTATCTAGGCCGTACACTAATCTTAATCCGTACGCTGGCACTAACCGGTGAGTCAACACGTACCCTGACCCTAACACGTTTCCATACCCTCAGCTGTGCACTAAACCTTGCTGTTGCCTATCGTTAACCTTAGCCCGGAATAGAAACCTACCATCAGCCCTACACCTTACCCTAAGCCGTACCCTAATCCTAAACCATACGTCAACACGTACCCTTACCCTAACACGTTTCCGTACCCTCACCTCTGCCATAAACCTTGCCGTTCCCTAACCCTAACCCTAGCCCAGAACGGAAACCTACCACCAACCCTACACCTTACCTTACGCCGTACCCTAATCCTAATTCGTATGCTGACACTAACTTGTGCATCAACACGTACCCTGACCCTAACACGTTTCGTACCCTCACCTGTGCCCTAAACTTTGCCGGTCCCTAAACATAACCCTAGACTGGAACGGAAACGTACCACCAACCCTACACCTTACTCTATGCGGTACCCTAATCCTCCTACGTACGCTGACACTAACCCGTGAGTCAACACGTACCCTGAACCTAACACATTTCCGTACCGTCACCTGTGCCCAGAACCTTGCAATTCGCTAACCCTAACCCTACAACGGAATGGAAACCTACTGCCATCCGTACACCTTACCCTACGCCGTACCCTAATCCTAATGCGTACGATGACACTATTCCATGCATCATCATGTACCATGACCCTAACACGTTTCTGTACCCTCACCTGTGCCCTAAACCTTGCCGTACCCTAACACTAACCCTAGCCCAGAATGGAAAACTACCACAAACCGTACAGCATACCCTACACGGTACCCTAATCCTAATCCGTACACTGACACTAACCCGTGCGTCAACACGTACACTGACCCTAACACTTTTCCGTTCCCTCACCTGTGCCCTAAACCGTGCCGTTGCCTAACCCTAACCCTAGCCCAAAACGGAAACCTACCACCAACCCTACACGTTACCCTACGCCATACCCTAATCATAATCCGAGCGTCAACACGTACCATGACCCTAACACATTTCCGTACCCTCACCTATGCCCTAAACCTTGCCGTTCCATAACACTAACCCTAGCCTGGAACGGAAACCTACCACCAACCCTAGACTTTAACCTACGAAGGACCATAAACCTACTCCGTACGCTGACAGTAACCCATGCGTCAACACTTACCCTGACCCTAACACGTTTCCCTACCTTCACCTGTGACCTAAACCGTGCCGTTGCCTAACCCTAACCCTAGCCCACAACGGAAACCTACCACCAAACCTACACCTTACCCTAAGCCGTACCCTAATGCTAATCCATATGTCAACACGTACCCTGACACTAACACGTTTCCATACCCTCATCTGGGCCCAAAACCTTGCCGTTCCCTAACACTAACCCTAGCCTGGAACGGAAACCTACCACCAACCATACACCTTACCCTATGCCGCACCATAATCCTCATCTGTACTTTCACACTAACCCGTGCGTCAACACGTACCCTGAGCCTAACACGTTTCAATACCCTCACGTGTGCCCTAAACCTTGTCATTCCCTAACCCTAACCCAAGCCCGGAACGGAAACCTACCACCAACACAACACCTTACCCTAAGCCATACCGTAATCCTAATCTGTACGTCAACATGTACCCTGACCCTAAAACGTTTCCGTACCCTCACCTGTGCCCTAAACATTGCCATTCCCTAACCCTAACCCTAGCACGGAACGGAAACCTACCACTAACCCTACACATTACCCTACGCCGTACCCTAATCCTAATCCATACGCTGACACTAACCCGTGTTTCAACACGTACCTTGACTGTAACAAGTTTCCGTACCCTCACCTGTGCCCTAAAACTTGTCATTCCCTAACCCTAACCCTAGTCCGGAAAGGAAACCCACCACCAGCCCTACACCTTTCCCTACGCCGTAGCCTACGCCTGGCCCATATGCTGGCACTGACCCGTGTGTCAGCACGTAGCATGACCCTCCCACGTTTCCGTACCCTCACCTGTGCCCTAAGCCTTGCCGTTCTGTAACCCTAACCCTAGCCCGGAACGGGAAACCACAGCCAGCCCGACACCTTACCCTACGCCGTACACGACTTCTGGCCCGTATGCTGTCACTGAACCATGCGTCAGCGCGTAGCCTGACCCTCCCACGTTTCTGTACCCTCACCTGTGCCCTAAGCCTTGCCGTTCCCTAACCCTAACCCTACACCTTACACTACGCTGTACCCTACTCTTGGCCCGTACGCTGGCACTGACCCGTGCGTCAACACGTAGCCTGACCCTCCCACGTTTCCGTACCATCTACTGTGCCCTAAGCTTTGCCATTGCCTAACCCTAACCCTAGCCCGTAACGGAAACCCACCACCAGCCCTACACCTTACCATACGCCGTACGCTAATCCTGCCCCATACGCTAGCACTGACCCGTGCCTCAGCACATAGCCTACCACTCCCACGTTTCCGCACCCTCACCAGTGCCCTAAGCCTTGCCGTTCCCTAACCCTAACCCTAGCCCAGACCGGAAACACACCACCAGCCCTACAGCTTACCCTACGCCGTACCCTACTCCTTGCCCGTACGCTGGCACTGACCCATGCGTCAGCACGTAGCCTACCTCTCCCAACTTTCTGTACCCTCACCTGTGCCCTTAGCCTTGCCGTTCCCTAACCCTATACCAAAACGGAAACCCACCACCAGCCCTACACCTTACCCTACGCAGTAACTTACTCCTGGCCCGTACGCTGGAACTGACCCGTGCGTCAGCATGGAGCCTGACCCTCCCACGTTTCCGTACCCTCAACTGTGCCTTAAGCCTTCCCGATCCCTAACCCTAACCCTAGCCCAGAACGGAGACCCACCACCAGCCCTACACCTTACCGTACGTCGAAGCCTACTCCTGCCCGGAAGCTGACACTGACACGTGCGTGAGCACGTACCTTGACCCTCCCACTTTTCCGTACCCTCACCTGTGCCCTAAGCCTTGCCATTCGCTAACCCTTACCCTGGCCTGGAACGGAAACCCACCACCGGGCCTACACCTTACCCTACGCCGAAGCCCACACCTGGGTGTACGCTGTCATTGACCCGTGCATCAGCACGTAGTCTGACCCTCCCACGTTTACGTAACCTCACCTGTGCCCTAAGTCTTGCGGTTCCCTACCCCTAACCCTTGCCTGGAACGGAAACCCACCACGACCCCTACACCATACCCTACGCCGTACCCAACTCCTGGCCCATACACTGGCACTGACACGTTTTTCAGCACGTAGCCTGACCCTCCCACGTTTCCGTACCCTCACGTGTGCCCTAAGCCTTAACGTTCCCTAACCCTAACCCTAGACCGGAATGGACACCCACCGCCGCCCTTACACCATACCCTACGCCGTACCCTACTCCTGGTCCACACCCTGGCACTGACCCGTTCTTCAGCACGTAGCCTGACCCTCCCACGTTTCCGTACCCTCTCCTGTGCCCTAAGCCTTGCCGCTCTCTAACCCTAAACCAAGCCCGGAACGGAAACCCACCACCAGACTTACACCTTACCCTACGCAGTACCCTACTCCTGGCCCTTACGGTGGCACTGACACGTGCATGAGCACGTAGCCTGACCCACCCACTACCCTCCCAATACAGAAATGGGCAGAAGATCTCAAGAGACGTTTCATCAAAGACGACACAGATATGACCAAGACGCACATGAAAAGCTGCTCAACATCACTAATTATTAGAGAAATGCAAATCAAAACTACAATAAGGTATCACCTCATAACTGTTAGAATCGGCATCATCAGAAAACCTACAAACAACAAATTCTGGGGAGGGTGTGGACAAAAGGAGCCCTCTTCCACTATTGGTGGGAATGTAAATTGATACAGTCATTATGGAGAACAGAATGGAGTTTCCTTAAAAAAACTAGAAATAGAATTACCATCTGATCCAGCAATCCCACTTCTGGGCATATACCCAAAGAAAACCATAAATCAAAAAGGCACATTCACCACAATGTTCATTGCAGCACTATTTACAATAGCCAGGTAATGGAAGCAAACTAAATGCCCACAGACAGATGAATGGATAAAGATGGGGTACATATATAAAATGGAATATTACTCGGCCATAAAAAGGAATGAAACTGGGTCATTTGTAGAGATATGGATGGATCTAGTGACTGTCATACAGAATGAAGTAAGTCAGAAAGAGGAAAACAAATATTGTATATTAATGCATATATGTGGAACCTAAAAACTGGTACAGATGAACTGGTTTGCAGGGAAGAAATAGAGACAGAGGTAGAGAACAAACGTATGGACACCAAGTGTGGGAAGCCATGGTGTGGTGGTGGTGGGATGAGTTGGGAGATTGGGATTGACCTGCATACATGTATATGCATAAAATACATAACTAATAATAACCTGCTGTATAAAAAAATAAATAAAATTAAATTTCAAAATTTAAAAAAAGAAAATTTAAAAATAATACAGAAAAAAGTTCTTCCCTTCACACAGATGTATTTATAGGAATGAATTATTTCCATGCTTATATCTATAAATACATAAAAGAGGAATAAAATCTAACTTGAACCATAAAAGAAAAAAAAACCTGAACCCACCAGTTATACAGAGGAAAACCCTATCAGGGCACTTGCTCCAGCGGTAAACAATACTGAAATTGGTCAGAGGTGGGGAATCATCTCCCATACAGCCAGCAACCCACACCCCACGCAAGGAGCGTCCTCATTGCAAAGCTGGGGGATCGTGCAGAGGCATCTCTGAATAAAGGTGAGCTGAGCCCCAGGCCAGCTGCTGCTGAACTGTTCCCACCCTTCCCAGGTAAAACACCTGAATATGTACAAGGGCTTGAAAGACTAGAGGAAGGGCTGTGGAGCCACACCAGCAACAGCACGCAGGCCAACTTGGTGCCTGCAGGCCAGCCAGGGTGGTCCTGCCCCCGGGCGCTCTTCCGGAGGCTTTCCATTGTCCTGGCTGAGATACCCCACCTGTCCCGGCCCCCACTGCTTTTTTCCTTCCACACCTCTCTCCGGAGAGAAATTCCAGCGGAAGGTATGGGTGACACATCCTCTTCTTTACAGGTGGCAGCCTGGCAACTCCAGCAGAAAGGCCAGTAGAAGCCCACTCACACCGGGCCACCAAGAAAGCTGTGGCCCCTCATTCCCTCCCACCAGCACAGCCCCGAGACTGCTGACGGGGCAGAGAATATGGAGTCAGGAACAGCTTCAGGGGCTATTGCTGCCTGGAGCACTGTTTATATTGACCTCAACCAGGCACACCTGGGGAGGGCCGGGCGGCAGGGTAAGGCTGCCCAGGTCAGCTAATCCACAACACTCAGGGAATCACATTGTTGAAATTGGACCTCGCTAAGGCAGAAGAGAAGCCAAGGACAAAAAGAACACAATGCCATTTGCACCACCGTAGATGAGTCTAGAGGTAATCACGTGACTTGTAGTAAGTCAGAAAGTGAAAGACACATATCATATCATATCACTTATAGGTGTTACCTAAAAATGGATACCAGGGCAGATATTTCCACCGAGAAGGGCAATCAGAGATTCATTAAACAAACTTATGGTTCACCAATGGAAAGGTGTGAGGATTGGTTTCATTACGATATCGGGGTTAAGAGACTTATACAAACACAGGTGACATATATAATTACCAAAGACCTACGGAATACCAAAAGACTACTCAACATTCTGTCATAACGTACATGGGAAAAGTATCCCAGGAAAAACAGACATGTGTATATGTGTAAAAGAACCATATCTTCCACACCTCCAACAAGCCAAACATTGTAATCAAACTTGCTGTAATAAAAAATAAAAATTAAATTAAAAACACGAACAAGAAGTAGGGAGACAAACTTGAGGGGCTTTCTCCTGGCACATTCCATTCTAAATTCCAATCTAGAACACGACTTCCATTGAGGCTCTGTTGCCCTAGTAACCAGAATTGGTAAGGGAGAACTGCTGCCACCTTGTGGCCGTTTCACACAACAGCAGCTTTAATCCCAGCGCTAAAGGTCAGTTGATATTCAAAATCATTGCAGGCCTGTAAATGACACCTGCCCTGAAAACAAATCCTGGGGTCACATATCGACCAAAAAATTCAAAGGACGTCCATATTTCAAAACGACCATTTCAAAAGGCATATTTTATGCACATTAGTTTTCTGCTTCTTTTTCTTTCTTTCTTTTCTGGTTAAAAAAACGGGAATGGAAAAAGGCATCCCTCAGAAGGGGCGAAAATAGTTGCAAACGAATCAATGGACAAAGGTTGAATCTCCAATATATATAAACAGCTCATGCAGCTTAATATTAAAAAATCAAACAACCCAATACAAAAATGGGCAGAAGATCTAAAGATACGTTTCTTCAAAGAAGACACAGAGATGGCCAAGACGCACATGAAAACCTGCTCAACAGCACTAATTATTAGAGAAATGCAAATCAAAACTACAATGAGGTATCACTTCACACTGTTAGCATCGGCATCATCAGAAAATCTACAAACAACAAATTCTGGGGAGGGTGTGGACAAAAGGAGACCTCTTCCACTATTGGTGGGAATGTAAATTGATACAGTCACTATGGAGAACAGTATGGAGTTTCGTTAAAAAAAACTAGAAATAGAACTACCATCTGATCCAGCAATCCCACTTCTGGGCATATACCCAAAGAAAACCATAAATCAAAAAGGTACATTCACCACAATGTTCATTGCAGCACTATTTACAATAGCCAGGTAATGGAAGCAACCTAAATGCCCACAGACAGATGAATGGATAAAGATGTGGTACATGTATAAAATGGAATATTACTCAGCCATAAAAAGGAATGAAACTGGGTCATTTGTAGAGACATCGATGGATCTAGAGACTGTCATACAGAATGAAGTAAGTCAGAAAGAGGAAAACAAATATTGTATATTAATGCATATATGTGGAACCTAAAAACTGGTACAGATGAACTGGTTTGCAGGGAAGAAATAGAGACAGAGGTAGAGAACAAACGTATGGACACCAAGTGTGGGAAGCCATGGTGTGGTGGTGGTGGGATGAGTTGGGAGATTGGGATTGACCTGCATACATGTATATGCATAAAATACATAACTAATAATAACCTGCTGTATAAAAAAATAAATAAAATTAAATTTCAAAATTTAAAAAAAGAAAATTTAAAAATAATACAGAAAAAAGTTCTTCCCTTCACACAGATGTATTTATAGGAATGAATTATTTCCATGCTTATATCTATAAATACATAAAAGAGGAATAAAATCTAACTTGAACCATAAAAGAAAAAAAAACCTGAACCCACCAGTTATACAGAGGAAAACCCTATCAGGGCACTTGCTCCAGCGGTAAACAATTCTGAAATTGGTCAGAGGTGGGGAATCATCTCCCATACTGCCAGCAACCCACACCCCAGGCAAGGAGCGTCCTCATTGCAACGCTTGGGGATCATGCAGAGGCATCTCTGAATAAAGGTGAGCTGAGCCCCAGGCCAGCTGCTGCTGAACTGTTCCCACCCTTCCCAGGTAAAACACCTGAATATGTACAAGGGATTGTAAGACTAGAGGAAGGGCCGTGGAGCCACCCCAGCAACAGCACGCAGGCCAACTTGGTGCCTGCTGTCCAGCCAGGGTGGTCCTGCCCCCGGGCGCTCTTCCGGAAGCTTTCCATTGTCCTGCCTGAGATACCCCACCTATCCCGGCCCCCAATGCTTTTTTCCTTCCTCACCTCTGTCCGGAGAGAAATTCCAGCGGAAGGTATGGGTGACACATCATCTTCTTTACAGGTGGCAGCCTGGCACCTCCTGCAGAAAGGCCAGCAGAACCCCACTCACACCGGGCCACCAACAAAGCTGTGGCCCCTCATTCCCTCCCACCAGCACAGCCCCGAGACTGCTGACGGGGCAGAGAATATGGAGTCAGGAACAGCTTCAGGGGCTATTGCTGCCTGGAGCGCTGTTTATATTGACCTCAACCAGGCACACCTGGGGAGGGCCGGGCGGCAGGGTAAGGCTGCCCAGGTCAGCTAATCCACAACACTCAGGGAATCACATTGTTGAAAATGGACCTCGCTAAGGCAGAAGAGAAGCCAAGGAAAAAAAGAACACAATGCCATTTGCACCACCGTAGATGAGTCTAGAGGTAATCACGTGACTTGTAGTAAGTCAGAAAGTGAAAGACACATATCATATCATATCACTTATAGGTGTTACCTAAAAATGGATACCAGGGCAGATATTTCCACCGAGAAGGGCAATCAGAGATTCATTAAACAAACTTATGGTTCACCAAAGGAAAGGTGTGAGGATTGGTTTCATTACGATATCGGGGTTAACAGACTTATACAAACACAGGTGACATATATAATCACCAAAGACCTACGGAATACCAAAAGACTACTCAACATTCTGTCATAACGTACATGGGAAAAGGATCCCAGGAAAAACAGACATGTGTATATGTGTAAAAGAACCACATCTTCCACACCTCCAACAAGCCAAACATTGTAATCAAACTTGCTGTAATAAAAAATAAAAATTAAATTAAAAACACGAACAAGAAGTAGGGAGACAAACTTGAGGGGCTTTCTCCTGGCACATTCCATTCTAAATTCCAATCTAGAACACGACTTCCATTGAGGCTCTGTTGCCCTAGTAACCAGAATTGGTAAGGGAGCACTGCTGCCACCTTGTGGCCGTTTCACACAACAGCAGCTTTAATCCCAGCGCTAATGGTCAGTTGATATTCAAAATCATTGCAGGCCTGTAAATGACACCTGCCCTGAAAACAAATCCTGGGGTCACATATCGACCAAAAAATTCAAAGGACGTCCATATTTCAAAACGACCATTTCAAAAGGCATGTTTTATGCACATTAGTTTTCTGCTTCTTTTTCTTTCTTTATTTTTTGGTTAAAAAAACGGGAATGGAAAAAGGCATCCCTCAGAAGGGGCGAAAATAGTTGCAAACGAATCAATGGACAAAGGTTTAATCTCCAATATATATAAACAGCTCATGCAGCTTAATATTAAAAAAACAAACAACCCAATACAAAAATGGGCAGAAGATCTAAAGATACGTTTCTTCAAAGAAGACACAGAGATGGCCAAGACGCACATGAAAAGCTGCTCAACAGCACTAATTATTAGAGAAATGCAAATCAAAACTACAATGAGGTATCACCTCACACTGTTAGAATCGGCATCATCAGAAAATCTACAAACAACAAATTCTGGGGAGGGTGTGGACAAAAGGAGCCCTCTTCCACTATTGGTGGGAATGTAAATTGATACAGTCACTATGGAGAACAGTATGGAGTTTCGTTAAAAAAAACTAGAAATAGAATTACCATCTGATCCAGCAATCCCATTCTGGGCATATACCCAAAGAAAACCATATATCAAAAAGGCACATTCACCACAATGTTCATTGCAGCACTATTTACAATAGCCAGGTAATGGAAGCAACCTAAATGCCCACAGACAGATGAATGGATAAAGATGTGGTACATGTATAAAATGGAATATTACTCAGCCATAAAACGGAATGAACCTGGGTCATTTGTAGAGACATCGATGGATCTAGAGACTGTCATACAGAATGAAGTAAGTCAGAAAGAGGAAAACAAATATTGTATATTAATGCATATATGTGGAACCTAAAAACTGGTACAGATGAACTGGTTTTCAGGGAAGAAATAGAGACAGAGGTAGAGAACAAACGTATGGACACCAAGTGTGGGAAGCCATGGTGTGGTGGTGGTGGGATGAGTTGGGAGATTGGGATTGACCTGCATACATGTAAATGCATAAAATACGTAACTAATAATAACCCGCTGTATAAAAAATAAATAAAATTAAATTTCAAAATTAAAAAGAATAATATTTAAAAATAATACAGAAAAAAGTTCTTCCCTTCACACAGATGTATTTACAGGAATTAATTATTTCCATGCTTATATCTATAAATACATAAAAGAGGAATAAAATCTAACTTGAACCCTAAAAGAAAAAAAACAACCTGAACCCACCAGTTATACAGAGGAAAACCCTATCAGGGCACTTGCTCCAGCGGCAAACAATTCTGAAATTGGTCAGAGGTGGGGAATCATCTCCCATACAGCCAGCAACCCACACCCCACGCAAGGTGCGTCCTCATTGCAAAGCTGGGGGACTGTGCCGAGGCATCTCTGAATAAAGTTGAGCTGAGCCCCAGGCCAGCTGCTGCTGAACTGTTCCCACCCTTTCCAGGTAAAACACCTGAATATGTACAAGGGCTTGAAAGACTAGAGGAAGGGCCGTGGAGCCACACCAGCAACAGCACGCAGGCCATCTTGGGGTCTGCAGGCCAGCCAGGGTGGTCCTGCCCCGGGCGCTCTTCCGGAAGCTTTCCAATGTCCTGCCTGAGATACCCCACCTGTGCCGGCCCCCACTGCTTTTTTCCTTCCTCACCTATGTCCGGAGAGAAATTCCAGCGGAAGGTATGGGTGACACATCCTCTTCTTTACAGGTGGCAGCCTGGCAACTCCTGCAGAAAGGCCAGCAGAACTCCACTCACACCGGGCCTCCAACAAAGCTGTGGCACCTCACTCCCTCCCACCAGCACAGCCCCGAGACTGCTCACGGGCAAAGAATATTGAGGCAGGCACAGCTTCAGGGGCTATTGCTGCCTGGATCGCTGTTTATATTGACCTCAACCAGGCACACCTGGGGAGGGCAGGCCGGCAGGATAAGGCTGCCCACGTCAGCTAATCCACAACCCTCAGGGTATCACAGTGTTGAAAATGGACCTCGCTAAAGCAGAATAGAAGCGAAGGAAAAAAAGGACACAATGCCATTTGCAGCACCGTAGATGAGTCTAGAGGTTATCACGTGACTTGTAGTAAGTCAGAAAGTGAAAGACACATATCGTATCATATCACTTATAGGTGTTACCTAAAAATGGATACCAGGGCAGATATTTCCACGGAGAAGGCCAATCACAGATTCATTAAACAAACTTATGGTTCACCAATGGAAAGGTGTGAGGATTGGTTTCATTACGATATTGGGGTTAACAGACATATACAAACACAGGTGACCTATATAATCACCTAAGACCAACGGAATACAAAGAGAAGACTACTCAACATTCTGTCATAACGTACATGGGAAAAGGATCCCAGGAAGAACAGACATCTGTATATGTGTAAAAGAACCACATCTTCCACACCTACAACAAGCCAAACATTGTAATCAAACTTGCTATAATAAAAAATAAAAAATTAAATTAAAAACACGAACAAGAAGTAGTGAGACAAACATGAGGGGCTTTCTCCTGGCACATTCTATTCTAAATTCCAATCTAGAACACAACTTCCATTTTGGCTCTGTTGCACTAATAACCAGGTTTGAAAGAGAGAACTGCTGCCACCTTGTGGCCGTTTCACACAGCAGCAGCTTTAATCCCAGCGCTAAAGGTCAGTTGATATTCAAAATCATTGCAGGCCTGTAAATGACACCTGCCCTGAAAACAAATCCTGGGGTCACATATCGACCAAAAAATTCAAAGGACGTCCATATTTCAAAACGACCGTTTCAAAAGGCATATTTTATGCACATTAGTGTTCTTCTTTTTCTTTCTTTCTTTTTTGGTTAAAAACACGGGAATGGAAAAAGGCATCCCTCAGAAGGGGCGAAAATAGTTGCAAACGAATCAATGGACAAAGGTTTAATCTCCAATATATATAAACAGTTCATGCAGCTTAATATTAAAAAAACAAACAACCCAATACAAAAATGGGCAGAAGATCTAAAGATACGTTTCTTCAAAGAAGACACAGAGATGGCCAAGATGCACATGAAAAGCTGCTCAACAGCACTAATTATTAGAGAAATGCAAATCAAAACTACAATGAGGTATCACCTCACACCTGTTAGAATTGGCATCATCAGAAAATCTACAAACAACAAATTCTGGGGAGGGTGTGGACAAAAGGAGCCCTCTTCCACTATTGGTGGGAATGTAAATTGATACAGTCACTATGGAGAACCGTATGGAGTTTCCTTAAAAAAAAACTCGAGGGGTTTCCCTGGTGGCGCAGTGGTTGAAGGTCCGCCTGCCGATGCAGGGGACACGGGTTCGAGCCCTCGTCTGGGAGGATCCCACATGCCGCGGAGCAACTAGGCCCATGTGCCACAACTACTGAGCCTGCACGTCTGGAGCCTGTGCTCCGCAGCAGGAGAGGCCACAGCGGTGAGAGGCCCGCGTATCTCAAAGGAAGAAAAAAAAAAAAAAACTCGAAATAGAATTACCATCTGATCAAGCAATCCCACTTCTGGGCATATACCCAAAGAAAACCATAAATCAAAAAGGCACATTCACTACAATGTTCATTGCAGCACTATTTACAATAGCCAGGTAATGGAAGCAACCTAAATGCCCACAGACAGATGAATGGATAAAGATGGGGTACATATATAAAATGGAATATTACTCGGCCATAAAAAGGAATGAAACTGGGTCATTTGTAGAGACATCGATGGATCTAGAGACTGTCATACAGAATGAAGTAAGTCAGAAAGAGGAAAACAAATATTGTATATTAATGCATATATGTGGAACCTAAAAAATGGTACAGGTGAACTGGTTTTCAGGGAAGAAATAGAGACACACAGGTAGAGAACAAACGTATGGACTCCAAGTGTGGGAAGCCATGGGGTGAGGGTGGTGGGACGAGTTGGGAGATTGATAATGACCTGTATACATGTATATGCATAAAATACATAACTAATAATAACCTGCTGTAATATAAAAGTAAATAAAATTAAATTTCAAAATTTTAAATAATAAAATTTAAATATAAAACAGAAAAAAGTTCTTCCCTTCACACAGATGTATATATAGGAATGAATTATTTCCATGCTTATATCTATAAATATATAAAAGAGGAATAAAATCTAACTTGAACCATAAAAGAAGAAAAACCTGAACCCCCAGTTATACAGAGGAAAACTCTATCAGGGCACTTGCTCCAGCGGCAAACAATTCTGAAATTGGTCAGAGGTGGGGAATCATCTCCCATACAGCCAGCAACCCACCCCCCACGAAAGGAGCGTCCTCATTGCAAAGCTGGGGGACCGAGCTTGGCATCTCTGAATAAAGGTGAGCTGAGCCCCAGGCCAGCTGCTGCTGAACTCTTCGACCCTTCCCAGGTAAAACACCTGAATATGTACAAGGGCGTGAAAGACTAGAGGAAGGGCCGTGGAGCCACACCAGCGACAGCACGCAGGCCAACATGATGCCTGCAGCCCAGCCAGGGTGGTCCTGGCCCCGGGCGCTCTTCTGGAAGCTTTCCATTGTCCTGCCTGAGATACCCCACCTGTCCCGGCCCCCACTGCTTTTTTCCTTCCTCACCTCTGTCCGGAGAGAAATTCCAGCGGAAGGTATGGGTGACACATCCTCTTCTTTACAGGTGGCAGCCTGGCAACTCCTGCAGAAAGGCCAGGAGATCTCCACTCACACCGGGACACCAACAAAGCTGTGGCCCCTCACTCCCTCCAACCAGCACAGCCCCGAGACTGCTCACGGGGCAAAGAATATGGAGGCAGGCACAGCTTCAGGGGCTATTGCTGCCTGGAGCGCTGTTTATATTGACCTCAACCAGGCACACCTGGGGAGGGTCGGCCGGCAGGATAAGGCTGCCCACGTCAGCTAATCCACAACCCTCAGGGAATCACAGTGTTGAAAATGGACCTCGCTAAAGCAGAATACAAGCCAAGGAAAAAAAGAACACAATGCCATTTGCACCACCGTAGATGAGTCTAGAGGTAATCATGTGACATGTAGTAAGTCAGAAAGTGAAAGGCACATATCGTATCATATCACATATAGGTGTTACCTAAAAATGGATACCAGGGCAGATATTTCCACGGAGAAGGGCAATAACAGATTCATTAAACAAACATATGGTTCACCAATGGAAAGGTGTGAGGATGGGTTTCATTACGATATTGGGGTTAACAGACATATACAATCACAGGTGACATATATAATCACCTAAGACCTACGGAATACAAAGAGAGGACTACTCAACATTCTGTCATAACGTACATGGGCAAAGGATCACAGGAAGAACAGACATCTGTATATGTGTAAAAGAACCACATCTTCCACACCTACAACAAGCCAAGCATTGTAATCATAGTTGCTGTAATAAAAAATAAAAATTAAATTAAAAACACGAACAAGAAATAGTGAGACAAACTTGAGGGGCTTTCTCCTGGCACATTGCATTCTAAATTCCAATCTAGAACACGACTTCCATTGATGCTCTGTTGCACTAATAACCAGATTTGAAAGAGAGAACTGCTGCCACCTTGTGACCGTTTCACACAACAGCAGGTTTAATCCCAGCGCTAAAGGTCAGTTGATATTCAAAATCATTGCAGGCCTGTAAATGACACCTGCCCTGAAAACAAATCTTGGGGTCACATATCGACCAAAAAATTCAAAGGACGTCCATA